>NC_044495.1:9152210-9242210 GCF_902362185.1 Chanos chanos
AACCGTGTCCTTGGACTTGTTTGTCTTACTGTATGAAAAGCTCTGTGTTTTTTAACCTCAGTCAGAACTGCGCTTCATCTCTGAGGTGTGCCTCTCCCATGCCGCATGAAATAAAGACTGCCTCATAACGTCTATAATATCTATACAGCTTAATTCTTCTGAGACTTAGCAACTCTCCTCCAGATAGAGGAGACTCACAAGTGACAGTATAAGACCAGAGTAATTTTGTACTGTAAAAGTTATTTTTTGTTGTGAGGACATGCATTAGGGTGTCACAGGAATGGAGAGCCCTGGGAGAAAGACAGCTGATACAGTATGAGGACATCACAGTCACACATATGTATATAAATACACACACACACACACACATATATACATACACACACACACACACACACACGCACACACAGTTTTTTTTTTTTTTTTGTGGCACTGAGACTGTCCATTTTAATTATACACATTCTCACCCCTCTCTATCCCACAGCAGTACTGAAGCTATTATCTGTGCTGAGAATTCCTCTGTAGGATATCGCTGGCACCTCTCAATAGAACACGGGGAAAGAATCTGCCCAATCACAGTGTCCGCTATTCTCCTGCTATTGTATAGCTGCACAGAAAAATCATATCCACCGAGATAACTCAATATGACATGCAGTTACCTCCACTCACACATACTGCCAACAGCGGGAATCTACAGGTGCTTCTGACACACACACACGCACACACCCACACATCAGCCTGTCCAAACAGAAGGGCTGTGTGATATCTTTCTCTAGTCACTCTTTGTAAAACGTTTAACGGTTCTCATTCAACAGCTGTCCAACCCACGTCTCCCTCCAAACTGGGCATCACATAAGACTGAAACAGCCAACATAACACAATGCATGGTTTTGGTATAAGAAGGACCTTGAATATCTGACATTAAAGCTCTAAAACAGTGCAAGCGCCTAAGCCCAGAGAAATTCTGTCGAAAAGATCACTGTAGAACAACTATTGCGCAAACCCAAAATGTTCCTCATATACTAAAAAAAAAAACCCACCAAGAGTCCTCATGTACAAGTTACAATAACCCACAAAAACACCAAAACAATCCTAATACACTACCCAAACTGTAACCGGTTCTCTAACACCAAACAAAACCTATACGCAACATGCCTTTTTCCAAACCATAACAGACATGTCCTCTGAAAACTATCTTAAAACCATAGGCATATGACAGACAGTCAAGCTCATAAAATCCATGACAAGAGTGATTTAAATCTTCATGAAACAGTCTAATACAGGTCTTAGTAATTGGCCCCATAAAAGCCTAGACAGCCTTCACATAACTGTCATTGAACAGAGCAGAGAAATCCTCATATAACATTACACAGTCCATTTTCAGGGCACTGTCACAAAGCCTGCAGCATTCACATTTGCCACAAGAATCCAGAGGATTTCAGCTCCTTTCAGAAAATCACTATTTCACTAACAGATGAAAAAAAATACAGTCAGAAAGAAGCTAATTTAAACAGACAGTTTATACCTGCTGTACAAGCAAAGAGAGAGAGAGAGAGAGAGAGAGAGAGAGAGACCAAGAGACCGAGAGCGTGAGAGAGAGAGAGAAAGAAAGAAAGACAGAGAGAGAGAAAAGAAAGAAAGAAAGAAAGAAAGAAAGAGAGAGAGAGAGAGAGAGATAAAAAAGGAGAGAGAGAGAGAGAGAGAGAGAGAGAGAGAGAGAGAGAGAGAGAGAGAGAGAGAGACAGAAACATCACATAAATAATCAAATTTGAGGAGTTTTACAGAGTATAATTACAGAAATCTATGTGTGCCCTGAAGTGCAGGCTAATCGGTTTACTTCTCCATCTGATGGCTGCGATATCGAGGCCCTAACAGTGATTTTATTAGTGGGCCACGGTGCTGCCGTAACCCTCATCATTACAGCCAATGTCCCCGCGCCGCCCAGATGAGAGAAGCGATAGACCAGCCTAATGCACAGCTGCCTGGGGCAGAAACTCACTGATCTGGGGCCTAGGCTCCAGCATCACAGTAGCTCCTATTAATCTCCACAAAAAGCAAATTTGGGGGGGGGGGGGGGCTTGTGAAATATGGCCCCGAGTGTGGCCGGTCAAATTTATCGCTTCTCTGTCCTGTATCCATACCCCTGGGTGGGGGGGGGGGGGGTGTGCATGCTGTCGTCGCAAATGCAACATTTATTTAACGTTAGCGCGGCAATGGGCGAAGGCTAATGCTATCACGGGCAGTGACACACACGTATGCACACGTACATTGGAAATACTGATTAATATGAATTGGATGCAAGGTGGCCCTGCCATCTGCCAACATGCGTTTTTTTTTTTTATCCCTTTTGTCCTCCCTGTTTAACCTGATTTGACTGGAACACGCAGTACGTGGTTTTCACATTAGTATCTTTTTTTCCCCCAGACTGGTCAAATGGCATAGCTTTCAGGGTTTCAAAATACATTTGTTTTTTTGTACTACCAAGTCAGTTCATAATTTTTCATTAAGCACCTTCTGGATCACATATCGGATTCTTATTCTCGTTTGTAGTTTCAGCGACTTTGGTACTCCCTTTTCCGTCTCCCAGGTTTTTAAAAAACACCTCTGGCAGAGATGTCTTAAAAAAAAAATCATGCCAAAAGAAGCGAGAATTACTCCGCGAAAGCAAGACGAGCCTATTACTCAATCCAACTCTCTCTCTCCCTGTCTGCTCCACGCTCTGAGTTTGTAAGCGCCTCTCTCTCTCTCTCTCTGTGCCGGCCTATAGCGTCGGGTCTGGGCAGGACACGGGTAAGCTCTGTTCTGATTTTTAACCGCGAGGCCTCCGCTTTGCTCTGATTGTCCCTCTCTCCACAGCCTGTGGCGCATCCTAAACACCTCGTCAGGGACAGCGCGACATCCGCGCCTTTCGCTTCCCCCCGGGGAGTCCCCCCCCCCCTGTTTACTCATCTCCCCAGAACAGAGGGGGGCCTGAAAACAACCGGCGACTAAACGAAATCAGCACGACACAGCCACGCGTCGACTCCAAAAAATTTTGAAGGTGACAACACGGGTAAAAGACTGGGAGGAAATGAGATTGGCTTTGATGTTAAACCAACAGGTTGTAACAGGGGACGTAAGCAACGGAACCGGTTTAATCGCCCGACTGCGTCTTCAGATTTGAAGTATTTAGCGTGTTAATGTGTCAGTGTGAATCTTGGTGTAAAATCGCTCCTGTTCACACTGATCCAAGCTGGATGCGGATTGAGGGGGAACAAAAAACAAACTGATTGAGTTTTAACAGTCATTAGCAAAGTGAAGTGTTCAGGGGTCAAAGCAGCCACAAAAACAAACAGCAAGAGAAGATGAAAAAAAAAGAAAAGAGAGAGAAAACGAGTGAAGGGTGAGAGCAATTAAGATTGAACCCACCCCATAATCTTCATCTGTTACTCCCCCTTTTCAGCTCTGACAGGAGACAATTAGTGAGTAACACAACCCTCACCCCTCCTCCACCCCCCAGACACAGTCTCTCTCTCACACACACACACACACACACACACACGCAAGCCCAGCAGGCCACAGCGTTACTGGGACACAATAGGGTCCATTGTGTTTTCTGGCAGAGAAGAAGCTACACTGTCTGTTAGGCGTTTGGCTATGCTTGTGCAGTGTGTGCGTGTTTGTGATGTGTGTGTGTGTGTGTGTGTGTGTGTGCGTGCGTGTGTGAGTAAAGTGCCTGGTGAAGCGTGGGGACAAAAGAGGAGTGCAGGCCCAATGCTTTCATCAGCTCGGTTGCCTTTGGAAAAGGCAGAGTCAGAAGGAGGAAGGCAGTGACCCAAAGCTCAGCCTCCCTCTCCACTATCACGCCCTGCCATATGCTGACCCCAGCAGCCCAACACTTATCAGTGCCAATCAGGATCCAGCAGGAGCTGCCCCCTCAGCCGCTCCTCTCGCTGGCGCACACCGCCGCACACACCACTGGACTGGCACGGCCAATGGGGAAGCCGCTTAGCTTCTCTGCAACACCCCCACCCCAACCCCCTCTTTTTTCTCTAGCATTGTGTCCCTGGCCTTGCAATCGGCCACTAACAGATGGAAGATGGCCGCGACTCGCAGAGTTACATTTTATTCTGCCTGAGAGTCCAAGCCAACAGCCGTAGTCCCACATACACACACACACGCACACACACCCCTAACTCCTAGCCCCAAGCCAGAGAGATCAGATAGACAGAACAGTTTGTGTGTGTGTGTGTGTGTGTGAGAGAGAGAGAGAGATAGAGAGAGAGAGAGGGAAAGAGAAAAAAGAAAGAGAGAGAGAAAAAGAGAAAGACAGAAATGAAGTTGGATGGTTGCCATTCAACCAGAAGCCTAGTTCCATTCCGTTCCATTCCATTCCGTTCTGTTCCATTCCATTCCATTCCAGGCTGGGTTATCAGGGTCTGAAGAGAGCACACTGTCCACCAGCTGTGGCAGTCTGACCCAGTGTCTCAGGATACCACAAGAGGTCAAGCAGCTCTAATAGGTCAGCGGCGGTTAACGTAAAATCCTGTGTCTCCATGCTGCGAGCGGTACTCCCCCCCCGCCACTTCCCTCCCCTCTTTCTGACCACTTTCCCCTGCTCCCTGCACAAGCGCACATTTTATCACTGAGGCCCAACCCGATCCCCTCAGAGACGGAGACAGGGTGGTTTGGAGGGCCTCAGGGGCCACTGCTGTTCACACACGGCCCTTGGATTACTTTTAGCGCTCGGCTATCTGCCGCTGAGCTGGGTTATTCTCAGCAGAGATCTGTTTGCCCAGCCCCGGCACCAGCATTTCCAGTGTTGCCTCGCGCCAGGTAGCGGCTATCTGCCATGTTTCGTTTTTTTTTTATTTCCAACAGACATTAAGACCAGAGAGGCCTCCTTTTTTCTCCATTCCAGGGCCCAATTTCACAGTCATGGCAAATGAGGGATCAGTGTGTGGAGGAGGCAGATGGACCAACCCTCAGGCCAAGAGAAGGAACTGGAACTTGGTGTGAAGCACCAGAGAGGTCGGGGTTTGTCGAGGAGGGGGGAAAAAAGAGGAGAGACAGAGAGAGAGACAGAGAGAGAGGGAGAGAAAGAGAGAGAGAGAGAGAGAGAGTGAGAGAGTGAGAGGGAGAGAGAGAGAGAGAGAGAGAGGGAGAGAAAGAAAGAGAAAGAGAAAAAGGGAGGGAGGTGCGTAAAAGCGAGAAGGCGTGAGATAAAAAGAGAGAGGGGAAAAGAAAATACCTCATCTTCACCGGGGTCTAGCACAGTAACAGAATCATCCCCTAGAGTTCATTTTTTCAAAACACAAAAGAATGGAGGACAGGAGTTCTTTGATGTCAATTCAAATAAAAAAAAATAAAAAAACTCAAACACAACCCCCCCCCCCCAAAAAACCCCAAACAAAACGCAGGATGGAGGGCTCTAGAGGACAGAGCGATGCTGGCTGGCCTGTATTAATGTGCATCTCTCGCCTGCTCTTCCACCCTCGTCGCGGACGAGCTGAAGAGGAGCCGTGGGCGTCCGTGCGTCACTCCGCCGCTATGTCGTCTCGCGCCGCGGCGGTTTCCACGTTTCCACCACACGAAGACCTCCTCGGCGCGAGTGCCGTCTCACCGAGCCTCTAAAACAACTTCTATTGTCTCACAGTGTCGTTGGGTTCAAAAACAAACAAACAAAAAAAAACAACAGAAGAACTGACGTGTTTCGTATGATTCTTCCTCATACGCTTCTCCTTTGTGGAGACTGTACCTGTGACAGTTTCTCTCTTCGTTCATAATTATGATTGCATAGCGATTACGCTGACTTATATCATAACTGACGTACAACAAATATCCGACCCGGCTTTGATGCTCAGACCTACCGCCTTGTCTGAAATGATTGTATCTGACAAGAGTATCAACAGGTAAGTGAGAGGAGTAAAAATACTCCTTCCACTTCATATCCTTGAGGTACTTTCACCTCCCTCTTCCTGCTCTTCCTTCTGTCTGCTGTGTTAGGAGAGTCTTCAGTGTGACAGGCAGGTCAATGGGGAGCATAAAGGCCCCTTTTAATCACCGCTCTACTGACATGTTACACAGGCCCACAATTAACAGCCTGCAGAACCACTTATAGCAGACAAACAAAAAGAGAAAGAGACAGAGAGAGAGGGGGAAAGAGTAAAAAGAGAGAGAGGGAGGATGGATGGTGCGAAAGTGTAGGGATAAGAGAAAATAAAAGAAGCAAAGGGTGGAATAGTTTTGGGAGAAGAAAGAGAAAGAGAGAGAGAGAGAGAGGGGGGAAAAAGAGAGAGAGAAAAGAAGACACAGAGAGAGAGAGAGAGAGAGAGAGACGAAGGAAGAATGAGAGAGACAGAAGGAGAGAATGAGTCTGGAGAGACATCCGTCGATAATGACAGATTACTGTAATTCTGGCTGTCAGGACCATCGACCTGTGCAACTCACGCCAATCAATAGCCCAGTCCACTATCGAGCCCCGCGCACACACACAGATGGGCAAGATTGCCGCGAGTGAAGACTCAAGCTGAGCCAAACAATCTCTCTCGCTTGGAGGACATGGCAGATGAGAATCGCTTGCCTGCCCCCCCCACCCCTCCCAACAACCCCCCCCCACCCCACCCCTTTCCTTTTCTTTCTCTCTGCTTTTGCTTTGTTTTCTGGAAGCAGAATTTCTTTGAAAAGAAAAGAAGAGCCTCTTTAGAGAGGTTAGAGGCAAAAGCTGGAGCGTTTACCCGTGATCATGGCTGCGAACGCGCTCCGGGCGCCATGATCTCACTGCCGTATATTCCTATACACTACATGACTGCGTCACAAGATCCACAGCCATCTACAATCTGTATCATCTGTTACCAATAAATCATTATATGATATCTTAAGGTATGGAAAACTTAAGCTGAATAATTCTTATAAAAAAAACAACTGTTAACTATACATCATTCATTACTCCTTATGAAGAAATCAGTTGAGTCTTTTACTACTTTGTGAGAACAGAGTTATTCTGATAAAAGGTAAAATGCTATTTGAAATATAACATTATTTTAGCAGGATGCACCATATATGACCCATGCTTTACAGTACCATATTATAAGAGAGAGAGAGGTAGGCACAATGTGAACGGGAGTGAATAAAGGAGTGAACAAGAGTAGAGAGGGAGAGAGGGAGAGAGAGAGAGAGAGAGAGAGAGAGAGAGAGAGAGAGAGAGAGGGAGAGGGAAAAAAATCCTGAAACATTAAATTGCCAGTGAAGCATTTCAAAAGCAAATGGCTTCGCATCACGGTTAGCAAACGCTTGAGAGCGAGTGATCAGAGCGATTCCATCACCCGTCCAGCGTGAGAAGCAGAATGTAATGCTCTACATGTACAAAGCTGAGAAATAAGACATCAATAATTATCGAACCAGCGGCCCGTCTGCCTCTCAGGAGCCAGGCAGAGTCGCTCAATCACTCTCAACAGACAAGCAGGTCAGCATGGCATGAGGAGAGAACAGCGAGTCGCTGTCTTATTAATCTCACACACACACACACACACACACACACACACACACACAAACACAAACACAAACACAAACACACACACACGTGCAAATACACAGGTACCTGTCTGCTTGATGCTGTTACATATACACACAGACACATCTGTCACCTCAGCGCTTTTCCAAACACACACACGCACGAACGCACGCACGCATGCACACACAGACATCTGTCCGAGCCACACTGGTAATTAAACATCTCTCTTTAGCGCTACAGTGCGACCAGTTTTCAAAGGGTCCTTGACCAATGGAAAGAGCGTGAGAGTGAAAGGATACAAGTTCTGGTAGAGAGGGATGAGGGATTTGAGAGCTCTGCTGGCGTTGATTGCTGTGGCTCGTACCACAGTGGGCAGAATCTTTCCGTCTACAATGGCTCCGTCAAACAGCGGGCCGAAGAACGGGACCTAGGAGGTGTATAAATAAAAAAAAAAAAAAAATGACACAGTTTAACCAACAGTGACAAAGCTAGTAAAGCGTAAAACGTACTGGGTAAGTCAATCCAAAGATAAATTCACCTGTCCTATACTGTGTAAAAAAAAAAAAAAAAAACCTGAACCTGACAGAGGGCCAGTTGATTCAAGATAAAGCTAAGGTGAACACATCCCAAAAGATGAACGTCTGTTTCTAAAGTAAACAAAACCACATCCCCCCCGATGGCTCGAGGTGGTCACTGCGTCTTTGTTTCTTACTGCGTGTTGTTTCTTAAAAGCTTCTATTAAAAACGGAGAGAATCCAGCCGACGATCCTGATCTACTGAATTGAGACCTAAATGGACTTTCATAGAAGCCAGACCTCAGCTCTTCTTTATCTAGTCATCTTTCTACATTTCCTCAGACTGCATGAAAGGAGGAGTGACTCGACGTCTTAGATCCGTCTCAACGCCGGAATTTAATTCTCAGAACCCCGTTCATTCAATTATTCCAGACATAACTGAGCAGGAAGCAGCAATGCCAAGTAGCGTAGCAAGACAGATACGTTTTCACAGTCTCCTGCTTTAAGCACTGAAAGCACTCCGTCGATTTTTTTTTTTTGTCTCTCTCTTTCTTTTTTTTTCTTTTTTTTTTTTTAAAAGCCTTTCCCACAGAGAGTCCAGATCTTGGCCTAAAGCTAAACATAAAAACATTACGCATTCTCCACCTAGGATGACACTAGACGCAAAATAAACAAACTGCAGCATCAATGTTTTACTTTTTAGATGTCGGCCAGAAAAATCGTGCAAGTCGCCCAACTAACTCCTGGCAAATATTTGTGTTTTTTTACAACATATTGACAGGTCGCTGACTGACCAGATGAATAGCCTGACTCCTGGAACTGTCTTTCGTAGTTACAATGAGAAACTGAGGGGACTGCTGATGATAAAACCCACAGTCACAGTGGTCCACCAGGACTGGGCACGGATCCCTCATCAAGTCAGCCTGAGGTGACTGAGTGCATCTGTGCAGAGGTGTGGGACCCGCACTCACCTCTGGCTTTTTGATGATCTGGATGCTGTACATGTGGTTCTTCATGGGGTAGATGATGATGAGGACGTCACCAAACTCAGTGGGAATAATGCCCCTTCTGTAGTCTCGTGAGTGTTCTGACCACACTATGTGAACCTCATCATTTCCCAAGTGTCTCAGCTACCGCATAGCAGAGAGAGAGAAAGAGAAAGAGAGAGAGAGAGAGAGAGAGAGAGAGAGAGAGAGAGAGAGAGAGAGAGAGAGAGAGAGAGAGAGAGAGATGTTATACACTGATTCAACATGATTTTGCTAGTTTGTCCAAAAAAAAAAAAAAAAGTTCATGTCTGCAGCCTTGAGGGCAGAGTCACATTGAAATTCAGTGTCAGTAGCATTTGTTAATCTTCATTTCGACAGTTTGAAAGTGAAACTAGGGCTGTTGTGACACTTTTCCAGTCTCTGGGCTGTCTGAGGCCACGTCCAGGGCAATCCAACATAGGGGTCATTAACCTTGAGCGGTGACAAGAGCCACGCGCTCGCTCCCACTTCAGCTCATTCATCTTGGGAGACCTCGCTTCATCTTCCAGAGCTCACTCAATCACTCTGGAGGCCGCCGACGTCCAGGCCTGTCATTCTCACCAGTTCTTCCCACAACCTTAACTCCGCCAATTACAAAATCTCACCCATAAGTTTTAACCAAATGGTGGGCTTTCACAAATTTTGAACTGTGGTTAAAAAAAAAAACAAAAACAAAACACACACATACACACACACAATGATAGAACTACCTTAAGGTAACAAGAGCAGAAATCTCGCCCAAAACAGAGAAAAGTCTGGAAGTCTGCATCCTCGGCCAATCGGAGATAAGAATGCGTGTGAGGTTCAGTCCTTGGTGTGTGTGTGTGTGTGTGTGTGTGTGTGTGTGTGACAGAGTACGCTGAGGGGCGAGCACGGACAGGCAGAGAAAACAAACAAACAGATAAATAAGCGTGTGTTTGGGCGCTGCCGGCCGCGCTGACACGCTTTAGTGTCTGCTTAACATGGTTTAGTGTCGCTATCTGAACATCTCGCTGCGGAGAGCGTCTCCAGCAGCCCCTGCAAATCCAATTTGGCCCTGAAGAATCATGATAGGAGCAGAGGCAGTGGGACAGGCCCAATCTAATTTGGGTAGAATATGACTGTGTGCCGCGCGAAAGGGGGGGTGGGACCGTCCCTCCTCCGGCTGTCCCTGCAGGCCAGTGACAGAGTCCAAACCCCAGTGCAGGCCCAGCGACCTCCCACATATCATCTCTCTCTCTCTCTCTCCCCTCCACACTTAAATTACAGCCATGAATTACGGCAAATATGCACACTGTCACCCACTACTGCTGCCATTTCCTCTCAGTGTGTGTGTGTGTGTGTGTGACTAAATGGTTTTAGTTTTATCTGGAGATAAGGAAGCCTGGACAGTGAGATTCCCTTTCATCTTTGTTTTAAATCATTCATGGCTCCTCTACACAGCAGCTCTCTCTCATCTGGCCATGTTCAGATGAATGCGTCCAATGGCCACACGCCACAATATCACTGCACTTACACGCTATACTTCAGCCCAGTCTCACAGCATTTACACAGGTTTGGTCAGGTGGGAACCATGGAAACGGTCCCAGAGCTGAGGGCAACCCAAAAAAAATAACCTCAAAAGTGTATGTCCCATGCAATACGACGAATAAAGACATTAAGTCTACATATGTTCCAGGAATATCATTCAACACAAAAGCTGTATTCTGTCTGAGAGACGCGCAGGTGAAATGGCGTATGACTGATAGGACAGAAAAGCTGTATTCTGTCTGAGAGACGCGCAGGTAAAATAGCGTATGACTGATAGGACAGAGAAGAGGGCTTTTAGTCTTTCTTATGGTCTGTAAGGCGAATTCAAAGGCTGCAAAGCACTGGCCGTTAATCACTGCCCATCAGAGATCTCCGATCTCACAGAAGCAACGGAGTGAGCGCGCGCGCGCGCGCGTGTGTGTGTGTGTGTGTGTGTGTGTGGGAGGGCCTCACTGCCAAGCCTGAGCAGAACAATAGCAAGGAAATTAAAGCTTACAGCTAAGGATCGGCGTGCTTATTAAAGGTAATTACGTTAACATCTTTATGACACCACAACGGCCATCAAACCCTTGTTCCTTTCCCGCCTTCCAGGCTTTTCCTCGTATGGCGCCTCTCTAACGCTTGTAACGCGACGGCCGACGAAATTCTACGGCTCTCAGGCAAGTAACCGCTGTTTCAGGAGGAGGAAAAATTCTCCTTGATTTACAGTGCAAAACGGCGCCTTCATTCCGCTCTCGCTTTTTAACTTCTGTGCAATGATGTCACAATACTCTATTGTACACAATACTTCAAAAAGAGAGCGGGGGGGGCGGGGGGGGGGGGGGTGAAGACAGAGCACAGGAGAGTTAGGAAGGCAGGTAGTGATTTTTCGCTGTGGGCTGGACTGTTTCCCAGCGGAGAATGACTGCTCTAATACAATCAGAGGCCCCCCCCCCACCCCACCAATATCCCCCCCAAACCTTCCTCCGGGGTCAAACACTGGCCCTCTCTCTCCGCCTCTCCCCGCCTACACCTTTACACTCATCCTTTCTTCAATATTACATTCCTGTCTGCGTTCATTAAGAAGTCTTGAGGGCAGATTAGCACCTTATCGCTTTGCTCTTTCTCTCTCTCCAGAAGACGTATTCTTGGGGAAGTGAGGGGACAGGTCAACGACACCCGATTTTTCATCCTGCGTTGGGGACGGCGCAAATGGTCCCATATCAGTGCCTCCCAGCCACGCTCATTAGTACTAATGCTGCCGGTTATTAGATTTCTGACCAGTAGAAAAGACGGGGGGAAAAAAAAAATACCATCGCAGACGGACATTTGTAAAAGGAGGAGAAAACAAGAGTGAAATGTCTATCAATGCGCTCAGCGTACAGAGAAAAAAAAGAAGAGAAAGAGAAAGAGAGAGAGAGAGAGAGAGGGACTGTGCAGCCATCTACAGGCTTAGGAGAAAAAGAATGGAGATAGGGACATCTAAAAGCAAACGGGGGGGGGGGGGGGGGGGGGGGGGGGGGGGCGAGGAAGAAAAAAAAGTAAAGTAAACGACAGAAGAGGAGGACAGTGAAATATGGTTGTTAGGAATGATTATATTCTCTTTTTTTCCCTCCTCAGGGGTAAAATGTCACTTTGATGGCAGAGTATTTCTGTTCTTCCAACAGGGAGGTCTGACACACAAAAGGCCAGCTCCCTGCAGGTGAAGGTGCCCCACTCTGAGAAGTGCCCGTCTAAGATTTAATGATGCGCTGGAACACGGGGGTCAGCCTGGCTTTCTGCAGAGCTTCACCTCCGCACGGACAGACCAGAGACCGCTCTCCCGACCGAAACGGGAGTGTCCGTCGGATACTCCGGTTACCTTTGAGCGGGGGTGGGTAGCGACGGTGGGTCGAGCTGTATTTCTCTGAAAGAATCGATAGCCTTTTCAAAAGGACCCGGAATAAAACGGGAGGTGCGGTGCGTGGTATCGTTCTCTCCCTTCACAAAAGACACAAAGACACACAGAAGCCTGACCCCCCCTCACACCCCAGGCGCAAGAAAAAATAAATAAATAAATACGTACCTTTTTGGTGAGGGAGTCGTCGGAGTCGGGGGGCATGCGGGTGGATACGTGAAACATGACCTCCACAGTGGAGGAGGCGAAGTACGGCATGGTCAGGCCAGTGCTCCGGTTCCTCTGCAGACCTCCCATAAAGCCGCAGTGATTGGTCAGATTCACCTACACGCGCACACACACACACATCACAGTTACATTTATTCATTCAGCAGAGCTTTTTATCCAAAGCAACTTCCAAGACAGGCCGAATACAAACCACACACACATTATATGCATGCGAAAAATGTCCGTATGCCAACTGCAATCATCGGCAATACAATGTCTTGGCACTTTCTCACGTTGAAAATGCTTTCCTCCCCATTATTGCTCGTCTCACCCAACATAAGTACCCTAAGTTATAAAGGCCATACATCCATTCTTTCAACTTCAGTGATCTTAGATGAGACATTTGTAGTGCAGAGACCAGAGAGGATCAGGAATTGGACCGCGTCTATAGGCGGAGCAGCTGTAGCAACACCTCAATATTTTATCATTATTTCTAAGTTCAGGGTTTGGAGGAGTTTGGGCCAGAGGCGAGAGAGGGAGAGAGGGAGAGAGAGAGAGAGAGAGAGAGAGACTGACTCCTACCTCCCAGCCCAGTCCAGATACAAAGTCCTCATAGGCCTGGCTCCCACTGGTGTTAGACAGAATGGAGTGTTTGTCCTCCTGCCCTTCTGCCACATAAAACACTGCGATCTTATGGGTCTCACGACTAGAAAGGGCAAAAAAAAAAAGAACGAGAACAGAGAAATGAGATAGGAGCGTTTTTGGAAGATGGTGAAGGAATTGGTTAGACAATGAAATTGTTAAAACAATGAAAGAAGCATATTTTCTGATTTTAAAAAAAAATCTTTATATGTAATGTTTTCTTTTTTTTTCTGACAAAGAAAGCCATGGTTAGCGGTCAGACAGGCTTACCACTGCCTGGAATCCAGATTCTTCAGTTCTCTCAACAACTTCTCATTCTTCTTCAACAGGTGGAAATTGCTCCTGCAGAAGAAACATCACACACCATATCAAACACAAGAGCAATGGAATGACCACATGTACCTGGGCTTTTACGTTTATACACATCCCTCTGGATGTACATGTGATAAACTGCAGCGGCTGACTCCTTCTCTCTCTGTCATACGCATGCGGGCCAGGCTTTGATTATTCTAGATTGTTCTATCAGTGACCCTCAAATCCCAGCTCAGAGCACACAGCTGTCATTAAGAGGCAGGCTCTGCTTAATTGTCCACCTCCCTGTTTTTGTCACAGGTACCAGGAAAACCAGCCCCGGCGGTGGAAATGCAAACAAGACAACATCAAGTCATGACCACACCTCAGGAGGGGCTGCATTTTATGAGGCTCCAAAAAAAAAAGGTTTCTCTGACCGATTTTCTGAATAAGTAAGACAAAAAGTTTGCAAAATGGATATAAAAACACATCCACGCTTTTTCTCTCTCTCTCTCTCTCTCTCCCTCTCATTCACACACACACACACACACACACACACACACACACACACACACACACACACAGGTAAAAGAAAGTTTCTTTTTTTGCCTTCGGTTGAGTTGGTTGTTCAGACCGAGGGTTGTGAACTGAAACAGCAGGGACATGTGAGTCACGAGTAAAAAGCCGCACGATGCTCCCTAAAAAGGACTTTCTTTTCTGTTTTTTTTTGTTTTGTGCTCTTTTCTTTTGAGTAAGGTCTCTTTATTAGCTTGTTGCAATGTAATGGTCTTCATTTTCTCCATTGAAAGTGAGCCATTTGAACAGCGCACGCGGGGACAGCATGAAAGGCCGATATTAGACGCGCTCACACATACAATGCCCCGACGGATTGCAATGCCTTAGTCTCTGACCATGGATAAACGACATATGAATGCCTAGAGAGCAAAATCAGGACAATTCCTCATTAAAAAGCCCCTATGCGTTCTCTCTCTCTCTCTCTGCTCTCCGTCTGTAATAAAGCCTATGGAGAGAGGGATTCTAAAGGTAGCGCGCTCCTTTATTTTTCCTTTTGCATATCAGCGACGAATGAAATGCACCACGGCAGTTCGGCAGATAACAGACCTCTCAAGAATGAACCCCCCCCCCCCCCCCCCCCCCCCCCCCCAAACACACACACCTCTTTTAGTGAAAGAGCGTGTGTGCGCACAAACACGCTCACAATCACACACACACACACACTCTCTCTGTCACTCACACACACACACACACACACACACACAAACCTGTTAAGGAAACGTTTTGTTACAGAAGCCTGAAAGAGAGCACTGCAAAAACAATTTTCCCCCATAACGGCTCATGAGAGAATGCATGTATATGATGAAAATTAATGCCATTATACTCGGTGCAAAAAATGACCCTCATCAGGCTATTATTCATCATGGGTAAATATTCAGCAATTTCCTGTAATGCTATTAAATGGACTGGAGAAACTGAGGGCTGAAAAGAAGAGACATTAAAAAAAAAAAAAAAGGGGAGGGGAGACAAAAAAGAAAAAAAAAAGGTAGAATGAGAGGTAAGTAATTTAGAGTAGTGGAGTTAACAGAGTAGAGGAGCTGATCCTGCAGAGATGCTAGCTGCTATAAGCTGATTACTGTAGCTTCACAGAGGCAGGCAGGCAGGGGAAACAACATGTTTATACAACCTCATCACTCTACACTTTAATCCACAGACTTGTGCTAACATGATAATCTGGGTAATATATTCACGACACCGTGAACAATGAACAATGTTTGGGCGATATCTGCTTTGATGTATACTGTTGTGTAACGTAATGAGTTAAACCGGAGTTAGGGGCACTCTCTGTTTGGTGCAGGTGAGATTTAGAGGATTGGAAGGAGAACGACCACAGGAAATTGCCAATATGAATGATAACTGACTAAGCTTGATTTGGCCAAGTCCTTTCATATGGACGTTAATCACACATCTGGTACAGCCCCACCAGTTTGCAAGAAAAGTAACCATGGGTGGACTTTCATATGGCTAAAATAACAACTAACTTAATAGTCCTACTTACTTTAACTCTCTTTTCACTGGTATAAGTCATATGGGATACAAAATCAGTTAGTTGTGATTGCACTTTACACAAATCTCACGTCTGTGTGTGAGTGTTATTATTTTGTCTGTTTGTTTTTAACTCAAAAACTCAGTTTATAATGGTGGTCTCTAGTGTGAGGTCCTTCTGTCTCACCTCTTCTCCCAGGAGTTCATTCCCAGGATGTTGAGGAGCAGTCTGCAGTAGTAGAAGGCTGACTGGGGTCTCTGAGGTCCTGGTTCCATCTGCTCCACCCCTCTCATGTTCAACTCGTTGCCACGGTGAAGAGCGAAGTCCCGTTCTTCAGCGCACTGTTTGAGGATGGCGTTGATGACGTCGTTCTCCTGCTTCTCAGAGACGCAGGCCGGGGGAGGGGCAGGGATGTTGAGGGGCACTCCGGTTCTCTGCAGGCACTCGGGGCTGGAGTAACCCAGGTACTGGAGCATTTCGTCCAGAGCGTCCTCCCCGTCCTGTAAGGAGTCCCACGACGGGATCACCTCCCTGCACCTCCGCTTCGCCTGGGGAGCCATCAGCTCTAGAGCTGCCTCCTCTTCTTCCTCGACAACTTCCTCTTTCTCCACTTCTTCTTCTTCTTCTTCTTCTTCTTCTTCAGCCACCACCTCCTCCTGCTCCTCCTCTTCCTCGACCAGAACGCCTTCTTCCGATTCCTCCACCTGGCATCCTCTTTCGCCTGGGTCACTTGTGTTATCTCGTTCCCCCGTTGAAGCCCCTTTAAAAAGGTGCACCGGCTGGCTGGGCGTCCCACAGTGGGGTGGGCCGTACAGGATGGCCGAATCCCAGGAGTGTTTTCCGGAGATGTCTCGGATGATGACCCGTACGCAGGCGCTGGTGGTGGTGAGTCCGGCGGACATTCCTCCTCCCGGGAGCCCATCTTCGGCCCGGATCTGAAGGCAAGACATCAGCGTGGTGCCGTTCAGGACAAAGAACTGTAGGTTGGGCGCGTCGAAAAGCTCCGGACTCAGGTCTGCGCTCTCGGTGTACGGGTTGTCCTGGTTCTCACACACTTGACTGGTCAGCGTAGCCGGGCCGCCGCTCATCGGGTAGTGACCCAGGTGGTCGACCAAGTGAGAGATGACCGTACGAGCCGCGATGGAGATCAAACCCTGCTGGATACGACTTCTCACTGTCGAGAGAGAGAGAGAAGAGATAGAGAAAATTAAAGCCAGACAGGGGATAAACACGTTTCTTTTCCTTATATCCCCTCCATCACATGTGCTCATTTTCATAATGATCAGATGGGTTTACATCGTCAGAATGCTTACAGTTCTATATCATCTGATTGAGCCTTTGTTTGGAGCCAAAGACCATTCTCAAGTTTTTGTGTGAGAGCCCAGGAGAGAAAACTGACAGAGAGAGTGGAGATCAGTGTCTCTAAAATACTTTGAGAAGGAGTGAGAAATGTTGATCTCCTGCAGAGCCAAGATGAGCCAAGGTGCAGAGAACTCCTGTGAATAGCTCTCTACGGTAAGGTAGTAGGGTGTGATGAAGAATGCAGGCGACATGTGGAGAAGAAGCAAATGCCTTGATGCTGGGGAAAAAAAAAAAAAAAAAATTCCCGAGGGAGTCTCATCTCTGTTCCTCGAACAGAACTCGCACAGAAACCACGCAGAGAGCAACCCAATACCAGCACTCCGGACGTGCCAACGACCGGCTCTCACCAATCAACGGTGTGTCAATCGCGAGCAGACTAC
Organism: Chanos chanos; assembly: GCF_902362185.1. Lineage (NCBI taxonomy): Eukaryota > Metazoa > Chordata > Actinopteri > Gonorynchiformes > Chanidae > Chanos > Chanos chanos. Next base: position 9,169,572 of record NC_044495.1, read on the forward strand.
ACTCACCTCTCTGTCATAAACGGCCGCAACATTCTTCAACTGAAGGGCGGAAAATTAAGGAATTTTCTACGCTGATCAACATCCTGCACGCCCTCCATTTTCACAATGAGCTGTCTCGGGGGGGGGGGGGGGGGGGGGGGGGTTTGACAGACCAAAATAAGTAAGTGACTAACAAACTAAATGAAAAAAAATGAGGGGTAGAGGGGAAGAGGAAAGGGTGGGGGCCGGGGGGGGGGGGGGGGGGATGTGGAGGAGGAGAGGCGTGGGCGAAAGCATGCCTCACACGAAGCGCTGATGATTAGCCATTTTCTCCTAATGGAGAAAGACAGGCTCAGTGTCGGACAGAGCAGAACTCTGGTCCCCCGCTGCTCAGTCACTCTGACAGGACGGAGTGGGATGAGATGGGCTTTAACGCCGCGTGGCAATCTCAGGGGAACGGAGAGAGGCAACCCGGCAGATAGAGCGTGAGAGAAAGAGGCAGACCGATCCCGTTCACTTCATTTCTTCTCGTCCGCTCTCAACTCCGGCCGGGAGCCCACGCGCGTCGTTAAATCCAGAGAGGTGAGCGTCGACGAGGGAGTGTGTGAGAGAGAGAGGGGGAGGGGGAGGGAGGGAGGGAAAAACAAAAGTTGTACCGACGGGGTGTACGTCCTAAACAAAACGCTGTAGTTTATAACGGCGACAGATGGCGGGTACGAAAAGAGACCGGGCGACTGAGAAGTGTACCCCGCGAAGGCACCGTGCCACAGTGCAGAGGGGTGTGCCACAGTGCGAATTCCAGAAACAGGAAGCCAAGAAGCAGAGGAGGGCCAGCGTCCGACAGCTGGCTGTGTTTTCTTGAGCGTGTGTCTGAACTAGAATCACTCGTCTCCTCTCAGACTGACGACAGTCAGTAACACTCCAGCGCCAACGCACCTTTGAATACTGTCGTGTGATTTCCAAACGAATTTCATTGTTTTAACGTCACTACTCATCTCACAGTGTGAAAAGATGCAGCAGCAAACTTAACACTTGTTGTGTGTGTTTGTGTGTGTGTGTCTCTCACTCAGGACTGTGGCAACTGCTGCATGTAAGGAAGATATAGTTGGGCTTTGCACATTAGGGGGATGTGAGGGGTGAAGGGAGAAAAACCGAAAAACATATTAAAAAAGACAAACGAATTCATTAAATAAAAGATTGGATCAAAAAAAAAAAGTAAGCGGCAAGAAAGGTACAAACAAGAAAAAAAAAAATTTTCAAGAAGATTGTGTTAAAAAAAGACAATAAAAAAAAAAAAAGAAAGAAAAGAGGAGAGATGATGACGCCCTACCCTCGGTGACGGGCTGCACTTTGGTCGAGCGCTCGGAGTCGGGCGAGTGAAGAGGCTCCGGTTCTTTCAGACTTTCCAGATGGAGGAAGGGGTCATAGTCCGGGCTGCTCAGGTCCGAAAGGTTAATAGGAAAGTAGCGGGAGTTAGCGAAGTTCTGAGCCCCGTACACGCAGCCATGAAGAACCTGAACGACAAAAGCACAATGTAATTCAAATAGAACAGACCAATAAAAACAGCCTTTCCAAATTACACAAAGGCAAAATCAGCCCCTCGGAGACGCGCGGCTATATAATAAACCGTTTAATGGGACATTATGAGACGTCCTGGTCGCAGGTCCCCGCCGCAGTTCCCCAATGCGGTGGCAAGAATCTTTGTTAATGGTTTTTAATAACGAAAAAAGAACATCTGATAAAAACAGTTTGATTTCGTTTCCGTTCTGCCCTCTGACAGGCATGTGAAGACTGCCTTGGTTAAACTGAGGTTGAGAACTCCAGACTCGTACCTTGTAGATGCAGCTGAGGACAGATTTGTCGGACCTGTCCTTGTCTGAGTTGAGCGTCTGGACGGGTTGCAGTAAGGTTTTAGGAGGCAGAGCCATCACCCAGTCCAACATACACAGTAACAGAGACACCACCAACTAGAGACAAGAGAGGCCAGTCAACGTTATGCTCATTAACACTGTGGACTGTCTGTGCAGCTCTACCAAACGCAGTGGATTTCAGAAATGTGTTAAATGGATTTGGGTCTTGGAGAGCTGACAAACTACTGACGTATTAATGAGCGCGAATGACGTTAGCTCTGCGTGTACAAGTGACTAGAATTGCTTAGATATTTATGTAGATAATGTTTCATATTTTCTATTATTGTCAAATGAAATTGAATTACCGACATCTCCTATTTAAAATAAGAGGGTGTGTGTGCGTGTGTGTGTGTACATGGATCTTACCCTCTTGTCTAGCTCATGAGGTGAGGACTCAGTGGTAGGAAGCAGGTAGGTGATGGTTGCTATGAGGATCTGGAAAAACAACAAACGCGTGTTTTTTCTCGGAGCAAACAGTGACTAACACAACAGAGAGTAAAGTCATTAACAATCCTTTTCTTCATTGCAAAAGGCAGGCTGAACGTAACCCTAACCTTTTGTCACATGTTAAAGTTTAAACAATAAAATTACGGACAGCACGACAAGTTCTGTGCTATTATCTGTTCTGAAAAAAGGCAGGACTACGGTTACCTCGACTATTTTCTTTGGAGTGTCCGGTGGGAATTTTTGCAAGTCGTCCACATAGTTTATCAGCAAGTGCAGGATGTCCGAGGCTACCAGAGCGACAGTTTTATTGGGGAACTACAAGATAAAAATAAAATCAGTCCAATCTCAGCATCGCTATGAGAACAACACCTCACATAACCTGTACACTGTTCCAGTGGCCTTATCTACATTGATCAGAATGAAGAGGAGTCTTTTCCAGGCCTAATACAAAGACCTGGACCAGACTCAAATTATGATTCACACACTTGCACAGATACAAGACCAAGACACACAGGTAGTGAATATTGAGAAAGAGATACATAAGGAGAAAGAGTATCTCTCTCATACAGTCATCTGCTCTACTCAGATACTGATCCATCAAAACCAGTTTCACCAAGAGGCCCAAAGAACAAAAGCCCTCATCACTGGGTGGTTTGACTGATTGGAGGAGAGCAAGCAGGCTAAGGGGTGGGGGGGGGGGGGGGTCTGATTGGCTCTAGCCCTCTTTTCAGACAGAAATATAATAATTCCTCGAAGTCGCTGGAGCGTGCATTCTTCAGTGGATTAGCCTTCTGTCTGTGCAGAACAGAGAAGCCAAACATGTTGACAGGCCAGATTTAGCTGGGACGGGCTGGCGGGGCGTGTGTGTGTGTGTGTGTGTGTGTGTGTGTGTGTGTGTGTGTGTGTGTGTGTGTATGCATAGAGACAGAGGGGTTGTGGTAAGCTTCTTCTGGATGAGAAGCCCACCCTTGTGCCAGTGTAGACTGCCTCTGCTCTCAGTTCCTGCTCCACATGACTGAGAAGGTGGGTACTGCCATCATATCTGCTGTTCACACTCACAGTGCTAGGCATGGGTTAGATGACAGTCAACACAGAGTCTCAGGGCTGTAGGAAGAGCTTTTCTATTAAAAAAAAAAAAAAAAAAAGCTTTGTGGTGTCACTGCTGTTTACCTTTAGAGTGACACAGATGACATTGAGTGCCTCTTTGATCTGAGGGTGGCGTGTGCCGTGTACCAGCTCCTCACATAGCCAGATGCCCAGACTGCAGAGAGCCACACACCTGAAACAAACACACACACATTAAGCAACTTCATGCCCATGTCACTTAATGTCAAGGATTTCTGTCTGCTGGGCAATACTGCTGACTCACCCCCCCTCCAGCCACTGGTGTGTTAGGACCCCGCCCCCTGAGCTGGACGTTCAGCCCTTTACCAAAACCACGGCACAGACGCCAAAAGTTGCACCTATTCCACCCCCCCCTACCCCTGGAGGTGGGGAACATTCTTAAGTGACCTGAGCTGGGGAATCCACAGTAATCTGACAGAGTCCCCAGATTATTTTAAATGACACTGGGCTTAATCTGTCTGGCGTGAGGAGACAAATAGCCCTGCATTGATTTTAACCCCGACCCCAATACCTCCCTGAGCACACTGCTACCATCCTCACACTTATCACTATTATTATGTTCATTAATCTGTCTGGCAGATGGCTTTTTTGTAAAGTGGACAATAACGATTTTCAAATTATCCAAGGTACATTTAATGACCCGGAAAAGCTCTGACCGCAGATGATCATCGTGATTAAGTGAAGGTCAAACTCCGTGAAGGTTAAAGGACGAGTTTGGCATTTTTAAAATTTTCTTTTCTTTCCTTTTTTCCACGATCCCCCTTCTTACCTTAAAGCGACTCTTTCACTGAGGATTTGAGTCATTCCGCTGGCTGTGATAACTGATTTTAAACATGCTGCTATTAGCGTCCTTATTGATGGAAACAATGGGAATAAATGATACATATTGTTTTAACTGTAGAAAGTCAGCCATTACGGTCCATGGAATACATCAAACTGCACCTCTAATTCCAGAGCAGTTCCATCTTCAGTTCATGTGACAGTGAACTTTTGAGAATTTTTCCTACTTGGATGGTTTAGGATTAATATATTTTAAATCTATGACATTAAACATTTGCAGCACTAAGACATCCAAATTGACAGATAAGTATTTCAGAACAGGACTGTTCTAAAAGATGACATACGCCTGACATAAAAACCTTATAATCTGACGTCACTGAGAACACACAAAAAAAAAGCAATCGTTGTAATGTGCAAGTTGTTCCAACTGAACTGTATTCCAATTCATTTTCCATGAGGAGGAATGAAACAGCGGTAACTATGAAGTTAACAGGTTCTCCACAATCTCTTCCTCTATGTGCACAGTTAGACCAGTCATCGGTGAACTGAAGACAACGTGCCGTGTGGGGGCTTGACCAAGCGCGTACCTGGCTGGTGCCGAGGGTTCTTCTCTCGCCGAGTTCAAGATGTGCTTGATGATGTGCTCCTGAAACACACACACACACACACACACACACACACACACACACACACACACACACACACACACACAGAGGTGAACTCTTGATATAGTGAGAAATGGCCAGAAAAACAAGTGAGCTGAAAGTAACACAGTGACAGAGCTGAGCGTGTAGAACACTACTGAGAATTACAAGCAGTTGATTCATGTTTGATCAGCTGAAGACTACTGAGGCATCAACCAGCCTCTCATACACAGACTGTGTGTTTTCTCTTTTTCTCTCTGAGGAGGCGGACTAGCGATTTCCTCTATTTTTTCTCTTTTCGACATACAGGGAGAGCGTGAGAGAGACATAACACAAACAACCCAATAATGAATCGAGACAGATCAACAGCTCAGAAGAGGAAGGCAAAAATCTGACATAGAGGCGTCTAACATCACAAAAAGAATATAACTTAACTGCCTGGAAACGGACCCAACTGACACTGAAAACTGACACTCTCTCTCCCTCTCACAAACAAAGCACAGTTCACACATGGTCTCTCACTCCAAGTCACACAAAACATGCATCCTCTTTCACTCATTCAATATCACACACACACACACACACACACACACACATCAACCCTGGATAAGATAAACCAATGTCTTGTTATTCACAACCAGGATTTGGTTAACAGATGCCATCAGGTGAATTTTTCCATCTGAATAGGAGACGTTTCCGTGCATAGCATTAAGTCTTCTAACTGTGAATAGGATCAACACAGCCAGCACAATAACAACAGCCCCCGCGGCCTGTAGGACTGCCTACAGCATAACTGATCTCTCATTACCGCATTAGCACCACTCCCTCACATCTGCATAGACGCAATTACCGCCTCCAAAGCGCACCTCCACGCGCTCTACGCCGCCGCCCCGGCCGCATACAATCATATAGTCACGGCAGAATAGGGCAGCAGATGGCACAGGGTTTGGGTATACGGGCCGTGATTGGAGGGCTGTTGCTTTCAGTAACAAATGGGACATTAGGGCAGTGGTACCCATTTTCAGTTCTGGAGGGGGACCTCCCTCTGTGAGACATATCAGCGTTAGAAAAAACCTGATTCAATCGCTGAGAGAATCAGTCAACCCTTAGTTCTTTGATTCAGGTGAGCTGCAAGTTTAAAAAAAAAAAAAAAAAAAAGGGGGGGGGGGGGTTCATGTGGTTAATGGATGAAGGGTTACAGGGAAACTGCCAAAAGATGTCACAGGGTTGGCAAAAACTGGATTGCTAATTTCACTGTTAGGGCTACAATGACACTAGGCCCCAGTGATGGGCAATGAGTAAGGCCCTGCATCAGGTCCTGGGTCCCTAACGGCAGCACCTATAGCTTGACCACTGCTGTTTCCACCACTTCTCACTGAGGACATGCGTAACTGTGAGGACCAAATGGACAGTACCTTCACATCTCTAAATTTGGTCATGACCACATCTGCCGTGGTGGGGTGCAGAGCAGGTAGTTCTTCATACAGGTTGGGGAAACACACCAATGAACCCAACAAGATCTGAGCCTCTACTCTGGGGGCCTGGGAGAGAAGGAGTGATTGAGAGAGAGAGAGATGGTTAGACATAAGCCAGATGAATTTACTGGGTCTTAAAGAATTTACAAATCACTTAAGTTAGTCAATGTGTTCATCAACGCTTAGGAACCAAGTTTGAATATTGATAATCCACAGAAAAATCTATTGTTTATTGATAACTGATCAAAGGCAATTAATCACAGAGTGCACTCATGCTCAAAAAGGTCAAACAAACAGAGCATGAAACTAAAATGGCTTTTCAAACACTGCTGATTTTTCTCCGTTTCTGAGGGCACAGAAAAAGTCATTTTTTAGGATAAGATAGCCAAGGAGGTTCCTCAGAGCGGTCTCTGCGTAAAGCGACACCGTGAGACAGTTTGCGATGGTCTCAGCGCACGCAACTCACGTTGAGAGAGGAACACGCCGTCACACGGCTAGCCGCTACAATAAAGTCCAGGATGAGCATGGTGGCTCCAGGGAGTCCAATGGAGAAGAATCGTGGAGAACAGTGCTTAATAATGGTATTCACTATGTCCTGAGGTGAACACAGAGAGAGAGAGGGGGAGAGAGAGAGAGACAGAGACAGAGAGTCAGAGACACAAACACAGGCATCTCACACGACTCCTCTCACTCAGAAGTACGTGACGGTCGAACAGAGAGAGGCTGATATATATCCCCACAGACCTGGTCGACGTGCAGCAGACCACAGTGCATGATGTTGTAGAAGTGAGTGAGGAAATCGGAGTTGGGCGACACGTCTTGTCTCCTCTTCATGATCTTACAGATGAGCTTATAGGCGTGTAGCTTCCCTTGCTTGTATCGCTCTGTCAGCATAGTGGCCTGCACAGGGGTAACGTAAAGATCAAATGTCAACTCGTACACTTTTTACATGAGCGGTCAATGCAACAGAGCATAAAGTACATTGTGTTGAACCATAGAGGGCAAGGCTTATTCAGTGTTTCAGTGGTACGAAGTTTCATGTCCAAGAAGGAATACAGTACAGTCATAATTACAATAAAGTAAAAAGAAATAAAATATTAAGAGCAACTCTACGAGAAGAGGAACAAGTCTGCAGAATGCCTTGTATGTTCAGTAAAATCAGATAAAGCACACCCACTTTGAAGAGCCAGGGGGTAAGAATGCGCAGGGGCGGGATCAGATCTGGAGGGGGCGGAGACGACTGGTTGTCAAGGGAGATGCCGAGGTTGTCTCTGATCTGGAGAATTTGACATAGAGAAAGATGAGGGACTCTAAAATGAATCGCTGCAGGTTACAGTAATACTCTTTTCAAGCATGCTGTTATGAGCGCAACGGGCTTTGTGTCTGGGTGTGTAAAAGAGAGAGAAAGAGAGAGAGAGAGAGAAGAGAGAGAGAGTTAACCTTGGCCAAGTTCTGCCACAGTTCACAGAGGTAGTCGAAAACTTGTGCGTGAATCTCTGGGTCTTTGATTGAGTTGACATCACCCAGAATTCCAAGCATTCTCCTCCACATCACCGTGGCGACGTCGGCATGCCAACCAGTCAGTGACCCTCCAGCCATGACACTGCAGTCTTCTGTGGGGAACTCACTGGTCTCTGAAAAGAGACAGATTCCAACGTACCCTGAGTAAAAGAGACTCTGATAGCCCAAATGATCCAAATTCAATAGACCTAACAGTGTCGGTCGGTTCTTCTTTTAACGGCGTTCTGAGCGTGCGTATGTGCGAGGCAGAGAGAGCCTGTTACCCAGGTCGTCCGGCGTCTGCAGCACAGAGTGATGCAGCTTCTCGTCCAGCTGCAGGTCTTTGTGTTCGACGTGTTCTGCCGTCAGCGTGGCGGGGGAGGGGGTCTGTGAGCGAGATCCTCCCAGGGAGTGCATGGGAGAGGCACTCTCTGATCCTGCAGACGGAAAACACATCAAATCAGCATTTACCACTCTTTACCCCTACTACAGATCAGCGCAAAGATACTGAAAAGCATCCAACCATGCGTGTTCGTCCGGGGATGACAGGGTGCGAATGGGTGTGTGTGTGTGTGTGTACGTAATACGGAGATTGGCTGTGGGCGTGTGCATACATTACGGAAATAACAGCGGGCGTGCGCTCGCGTTATGAGTACGGTTGTGCGTGTAGGCGTGTGTTACGGGGACCGATGTGGGCGAGCGATGGAGGCAACAGTGAGTTCGTTTACGATTACCGTAATAACAAGCACCTGATACTGCTGACAACACAATCTGATAATGATTCTGTGTGTGTATGTGTCTTTGATGACACCGTGCAAAACCAAATGACACCGACGGCGAGTGTTGTCTACAGCAGGCCTCATTAAAAAGGTGTTACACGTGTGGGTGGTGTTATGAATCTGATACCTGTCACAGTGCCTGTAGATGTGTTTGAGGTAGATGACAGTGGCTATTTGCCATCAGTGACAGTAATATCACGAGTGTGTGTCACACAGGTATGGGTGAGTTTCTGGTACCAGTGATGGTGACTGTGTCTGCAGACAGGCCGTGTTGGCTTAGGCTGCTCGTCTCGGAGTCGATGTGGAGGGTAAGGCTGGACAGCTCCTGCTCCTCTGCCGTCTGTGGCGCTCCTCCCAGACTGTCCTGATCCAAAGAGCCCACCGCGCATGCCTCTGGCCCAAAGGTGAAATCTACACATCCAAAACACACCATTCACACCACAAAGGGCGTGTTCATGTCACACGCGGCCTATGATGTGACCACAGAGCACGTGCTTGATCGATCCTGAGGAAGCTTTCTAAACAAAATGTCTACGATCACAGGAATCCCGCACAAGTGAAATATGAAAATTCTTCTTATTTTCCAACGAGATGACAGCATAGGATATTCTCTTATGATACAAAATATTACAAATTCATATACTTGGATATAGCAAATTCCATCGATTTATGAATTTGGGAAAGAGTGTTTTCTTCCCTAGTTGTTCAAATAAAAGATTGCTGTAAGCCCCTTACTTTCAAATTTGTTGTCGTATTGGAAGGCATTGAAGGAGTCTGATTGGCTATCTGAGCTGATGAGGTCACTACCGCTGGCACTGGCCGGCGAGGTCCACTCGGAGGGCGCGCCGGGGTCGTCCGCGGGCCGCGTCGCGTTCTGTCGGTTGAGGAGCTCCGGCAGGTCTTTGGGAATCTCCAGACTGCCCGGGCTGCTGCCTCGCCTTGTCATACCCTGCAGGGCAAAGGCATTTTCTGCATGAACCCATCCATACTGACACATCTCTGTTTTTCACAATGTTTGTATATCGCAGTACCATACACTGTAAGATCATAGTGACATCTGAACAGACATGGTTCATGATAGGAGAACTGTTTAACCTGATGGTCTTATTACCATAGATACAAAGAAAGCTTCACACCTTTGGCGCCGCGTTACTGTTGAAGCCAAGAGCAATTGATTATGGCAAAATACAACCGGTAATGGGCGAATGGCAGCCATCACAGACAAAAGGGGAATTTAGCATTAACACCTAGATTCTGATCTGCATCAAGCAACGTTGTACACCTGTTGTCTGTCTGCTTCATGGTGTAAAAGGCCGATCACAGTAACAGTTCTCTGAGTTAAGCTGCGGCACAAGCTGACTTGCTGCCAGATTCCACCATCACCAAATAAAGCTTTTCTCCAAGCGCGCTTTTGCTCCGGTTTGTTTACTTGTAAAATCACAAGAAAATCCAACAACACGCTCCATTTTCCAGAGCAGTACAGTCATGCTGCGTATCATTTTTTTTTTTTCAGACGACCCACAACACAAGGGAATTTCAATTTTCTAGTATAAAAATCTGTAAAAAATAGTTGTATGCCAAACCAAACAAGAATAAAAAAAGATGACAGAAGATACAGATAACTCCTTTACAACAGGCTGTTGGCGTTCTGATGTTGCCATCTGTGAAGTCGCGCGTGATGCACGACAGTTATGTCAAACAGCCTTGCATTCTCTGACAGTGCCTCTACTGGAGAGGACTGCCAAACTCTGACCGACATTTCTGCAGGTGTGCCTGTGTACGCACTACTGTAAAAAAAAAAAAAAAAAAAAAAAAAAAAAAGCCTTTTAGGTCTCCGCTGTTTCCTGCATCATTATTTTCACACCTGGTGATCAAGTCGGGAATATTTTGGAGGAAACAGTAAACATACAACCACGACGCACAGAACCCCCCGCTCGATTATTTAGAAGTGTTCGTGCGAAGTTATTTCTTCCGTTTCCCTCCTTGTATCAGTTCCAAAAAAAAAAAAAAACAAATTACTAAACCAGATTTCTTCATTTATACATTTATATCTCCACGTATTGTGGGGGAAAAAAACAAAACCCTCAAAACAAATTAGAATTAGAAAAAAAATGTTATCACCGCTAGATGTAAATGGTTCATCAGTTTCTCAGACTTAGTTTATATTGGTTCAAGTGGCTGACAATGTTAAGAGAACACTAACATAACACATCTTATGAGAGTGTTGGATCACTGCTAGTCGAATGGAACGGTGTCAGTGTGCCTTAGCAGAGATTCTACAAGTGTCTGGAACTCTACAGGAGTCATGCACCGCTGCTCTTCAACAACAAATTCCATCATTGGCTCTTCGCAAGTGGAAAACACCTGGGCAATCGGGGCACTGGTCCAGGACCTCCCATAAATGTTCTACTGGGTTGAGATCAGGTGGGACTGACACAGTTATGGCTTGTGTTTTACATCTTTTTATGTTAGGCTCATCGAGGCATTCACTGCTCACTCGTGCCTTTTGGACAGGGCACGACCGTCCCGAAGGAGACCACTCTCATTTCAGCCTCCTCGCAATCTGACAACCCGTCTGTTTGACGTGGTCCGTGCTTCATTCCAACAAGCTTTGGGACATTCTCCCCTGTTTGATACCAAGATAAACTCCTCTCTCACTTATGGTCTGATACTATCATCATGGTTCACATCACGCCTCTCCTTAAAAAAGGCGTTCTGCTGACGCCAGAAACTACAGACCGCTGTTCCCCACTGCATTTTTATCTCCCGACATTTGAATGGCTGGAGCTTCACCAGACCTCCTCTCACGATGACCCCCTTGGCATAAATCGACGCGCCTAACAAGCCGGTCGCTCAGCTGAGACTCCTTGCGGTTACAGAAGCCATGACAGTGGCCTCTTTTAACCTCAGTCCTGATGCTTCTAGACCTCTCTTTAGGTCATTACACTGCAAGCCATGAGATCCTGATCATTATACCAGAGGATATCTGTTTGGCTACTCTGATTTGTTTCTGATAGACGTGAATCACATTTGGAGGGACGGTGCCATTGATCTGTCTGGAAAGGAACAGTTTCCACATGACACAGTCTCACAGCAACTGTTCCCGTGGGATCAAAGCTTGACCTGCTGCTTTCCTTAACACTGTCCATTTCTACACTAGAGTAACCACACGGTGCAGCCAAAGAATCAGCAGGTAAAGCAGGCTGTAGCAGCTTTACTTTTACTTTTGTAAACAAAGGTAGCTTGACACGAAAAACCTCAATGACTATTCTGAATCTCTTCGAACTGCATCTCAATCTACAGAGACATTCTTATCCAGTAAGAAATGAACTGAGAAAAAAACAGATATTGCATTTCACTCAAAAAAAAACAACAACAAAAAAACAAAATCAAAACCACCTATCTTTACAAGTCACAAGTATTAAAAAAATATAAAAATATAACTATAAAAATATAACTTTTGACTGACTATGATAACAGTTGAGACTGGAATGCATTCAGAATGTATGCTTAGATCTTCAAGGCAAACTTTTCAAGAAACCAGGTCAGCTTAGCAGGCAAGGCAGAAAAGACAAAAACTACAAGTCAAAGCAAGCCTTTTTTTACGGCTTAAAATCCAATGACACAAGACTGAATACTGGTGATTGACAGGCTAATCAATTAATCAACTGGAGACTGAAAGAAATCAATGGAGAGTTTACAGAGTTACATAAATCCAACTGCATTATAAACACCAAATGTTATCAACTTAGTGAAATGAAGGTGACAAGATGCAAGAACACATCTGTGTGCGTGTGTGTGTGTGTGTGTGTGTGTGTGTGTGTGTGTGCGTGCGCCGATTTGTCAGAGGAATATGAACTCACTGAAGTTCCCTTGACCCGCAGGCGCTCCTGGATAAACTCGTCCATGAGGTCACTGACGTTTGGGTTACTGTTGCCAGCGTCGCTGGACACGGGACGCATCTTCTGAGCCAACTCCTCTTTATTGGCTGTGTTCAGATAAACAACACAACATGCCGTCAACCAGGCAGAACTCTCTGAATCTGTGTCAGTCAAGAACGGCGCTCTCTTCTACAGGAGTACAAAGTGTGACCCTAAATAAAGTAGAACAGGCTAACATGTCTCTGAGTCCTCATTAGAAGGATGACTTGGCTGACTACGTCTCTTGACTGAAAATGTATAGATTATCAGTGTGTTTGTGGACAACGTGTAGTGGATTTAATATGACGGGAAAAAAAAAATTAAAAATTAAAAAAAAAAACACAAGAAGCCCTGTGGTTTAAACATACAGGGATGCCTGCAGCCCATGGCTCGGAAAAACAACCCTTAAAAAGAAGCCAACCACACAAAACTCATGTCAACCAGTGAAGCAATGCAAGTGCTACTCACAGATCATGCAGTCCCCCATACAGAGAAGAGAAAGAGAGAATGAGAGGGAGCGAGCCCAGGTTTCCTCCTACCGCTCAGGTTAAAAACAAACAAACAAAAACAACCAAGTTAATCTGCCCTTGTTTTTGTAGACTGGGGTTAATTGGGAGAGCTATAAGTGTGTTATGGGGGGGGGGGGGGGGGGGGCATTCACTGAAAGATGAGGCAGCCTCCGACCCAAAGCAAAATGTTACGGGATTAGTTCTCGAGATAACTGCTATATGACAAAGCAGGGGGGGGGGTTTCTGTGTGCAGACGTCTTTTCGTTTTGAAAGACTGGTTAGATTTAGAGTGTGTTCCGGTCAGAGAGGGGCCTACCACACTAGCAGCTTGCAAAATTATCCATAGACGGTATTTTATGAGTTTAAATGGGCATTCATGTTGTGAAGCCTAAACTAAGCTTTGACAGCTAAGAAGCTCTTCATGTGTTATACACACACAGAGGTTAAGCTACAACCTCAGCTGCACGTTAGAGAGAGAATGCTGACCGGTTTTAGTTTGGTTCTGACATAATTAGGCCATAAAGAGACACGGTTCCATTCCTTTCTGCCAGTTTGTCTTACTGAGGTTAAATGGATCTGAATCCATCAGAGATGCTGTGCTGCCCTCTTCTGGCTGAGAATGAACTGGAACTCGTGTTCGCAACCATGGCGACCCAGGGCCGTTTCCCCGGCAACAGGCTATCATGTTTATTCGTATAAGAGGTAATGTAGACAGTCAAGATTGGAAAAGACTATCGGTTACACATCTGCTTGAAGGTACCAACTGAAGTCGATGTGTTGAGAAGCATGTTTCCTGAGATGCTGAAGTGTGAATCTGTGTTCCTTTGTGTGTGTGTGTGTGTGTGTGTGTATTTGTATAGGTTTATGGTTGTGTGTGTGTTTGTGTGTGTTGTACATGTGTGCGAGAGAGAGAAAAGGCTGGGAGACAGGCGTGAGGCTGCATGCAGCATCCAGGGGGGAAGAGGGGCAGCAGAGATTAGGTCCCAGAAGCCGGAGGAGGAGGAGGAGGGGTGGGAAGCCGTCCCAGAGGAGGGGGGGGGGGGCCGTCGGCCTTTGGGTCTTTTTTTTTTTTTTTTTTTTTGGACAGAGCTACTTTCAAAAAGGAAATACAAAAAAGAAAAAAAAGCTTCAATCCGCATTCAGCAAAAAATCAAACCGTTTAAAAAAAAGGAAAACAGGAGACAGGCTTTTTTTTTCGTTTTTTTTTTTTTTTTTTTTGTCTTCCATGTTGTTGCAGGGGTGACTGGTGCACCCCAAAGTCCTCACCTGGTGCCTTTCTTCCAAAATAGCCCATAACATGAGTGTACAGGTCCCTCAGGGGTGCCTCAGTGGCTGGGCTTTTGTGGCTGTGCCTCTGGGGAGATGCGTGGCTCTTGGGCTTGGAGAGAGCATGGACCACGGATTTATACACGCCACCCAACAGCGCCACCTGCTGCCTCGAGGGGCTGCAGCCCGACTCCTGAGACCTAGAGCGGAGCCCCCGGTGTCGGAGAGAGGGGCGGCCGAGCCGACCACGCCTTGTCCCGCTGCTGCCGACACCCCCCTCCCGCTCCCCGACCTCCCCGCAGGTCCCCTCCCCGGAGCCCTCCCTGACCTTTGCCCCCGGGCCTCCCCCACCCCCGCCCACAGAGGAGGAGGAGGAGGAAGACGAGGAAGAGTGGTGGCTGCCTAAGTGACTGAGACGGCGGAGGCGCGTCTTCCAGTGTGCCTCTTTGGGGTCGAGGGGGTTGTGGAATTGCACGGACTCCGTGGAGGGGCGGAAGCTGACGTGCACCCCGCCGACGTGGCGTTTTTTGGGGCCGGCCCGTCCCAGCCGTGACCTGAGATGGTGTGCGTGTGTGTGAGCGGGAGGAGGGCTGGGCTCACTCTCACTCATTCTGTCTGTGGCGTTCTGTCTACATAACTGCACCTCTTTCCTCTCCTCTCCTAAACTCTGACTCACAGGCTCCTCCACGCTGGAGCCGCCCGCGGCGGGAGTCACGTCACAGTCGTACTCCTCTAAACATTCGTAAATGCTACGTTCGCACTCCTCTTCTCCTACCCAGTCTGTGCTGCCTCCTGACTCTCCCTGCCTACTGCTATCTGGCCCTGTCTCCATCCCTTCGCTATCAACTCCTCTCTCTCCTCCCTGTTCCTCCTGTTCCTTGTGTGCAAAATACTCCCTGAGAGAGCTAAAAAGGTCCTCCTCGCCCTCGGCAAAGGGAGGAGGGGTGGCAGCTGGACAGCTCCAATCTGGAAGGGAGTGTTGGTGACCTGGCATCTGACAGAGATGGTCATAAATGCTATCGCCCACCTCCAGAGAGGAGGCCTGACTAGCAGGTAGGCTGGGGAGGTCAGAGGACTGATGGGGGGGCAGGAAGGGGCTCGGGGGGTCTGTAGGGACAGCTGTGGCTGAGGGGACGGAGAGAGAGGGACTGTCTAGGACAGGGTGAGCACCTTTGACCCGCTCGGCGATGAAGGGTTCCATGATGTCGGAGGCGCTGCTGCTGCGGGGGAGGGGCGGCTGCTCCAGATCACCTGACGCAGAGAACACCTCCGACGAGGGAGTCTCCTCACTCTGAGAGCAGTGACGGATCCGCGGCCCCCGCGGGGCGATGGGAGGTTCTTCCATATCTGTACACACAGACAGACACACACACACACACACACACACACACAAGAGTACATGAGCACAATTGCAGACAAACAGACAGCCAAACACACACACACACACATACAAAATGTAAACTGTGAGCAAGAGCACTCACACAAAGATACGCGGCTGCGTTTATAGATGGACTGATAAAATCCTAAAAGAAAATGTAGATCTGAATGGATATTTGGCTTAAACATTTTCTTCACAATACCAGCGTTCTGAAAATGACATGCGCACACACATGCGTGCATAAACCGATTAAATAAAGGCTGCACATACCAATACCAAATCTCACTTTTTTGGATAGTTAATAGACTTGAATTGAAAAATCACAGCCATACCAAATAAAATGTCAAAGTACCGCATGGCTTCAAGAGGTCTGGACAAAATAAATAAAAAATATAAATAAAAAAAAGAGGCGACTGATGGAATAAACCATGGTTCCAGAAATGAGTTAATAATATTTGTCATTTAAAACACGATTATGAAAAATAGTCTTATTAGGTTCGCATGGAAACAAGTCCATAAAAAAAGAGAACAAAACAGATTAGTTAAAGCCAGGAAAACAAAGCAAGCTGGGAAACAGAGGGCAATACATGGTGCACTGGGTATGTCAGAAGATAAGCAAACACTCACACACATACAAAGACATGCCAGTCTGGCCTAAAAATAAAGATTGTCCGAAATATGAAAGTCAAACAGAGGATTGGCTCAAAAGATCAATGAGGTGGGCAAAAAACAAACAATCTCTTGCCCTTGCTCGCTCTCTTTCTCTCTCTCTCTCTCACACACACACACACACACACACACACACACATCTGAAAATTGTCTGGGGTATGGACAGAGGCAGGCATGGATATACAGAACAGAAAGTGCTAGATTCAGCCAGTGAAAACTGGTCTTGGTGAAGTCGGGCATGCAGATGAAAACAAACCCAGACAGACAGGCAAACAGACAGACGGACACAGTTCTGGAGTGCAGATACAGGCGTAGAGGGCTCTACCTGACAGCTCGTCAGCTAGGGGAGTGAGGACAGAGTCAGGCAGGAGAGGGTGAAGAGGATGGATCAGGACAGGAGCACTTTTAGCACTGCGGATAAAGGCTGAGGACAGCAGGCTGTCACCTGTGGAGCAGCTGCGCAGGGCTACAGCACGCCACAGAGAGAAAGAGAGAGAGAGAGAGAGAGAGAGAGAAAGATGGAGTGATGGGGTAAGAAGGACGGAGAGATGTAAAAGAAGGGAAAGGGAGAGTGAGAGAAGGAATAAAGTGGGAGGAGGAAAGAGTGTGAGAGGGAGAGAGAGTGAGGTGAGGGTGTCGTGATGGGCGAAAAGCAGTGAGCATTAGAGAGGGAGGGACAGGAGAGAGAGAAGAAAAAGTGGAAAGGCTATGAGGAAATGGCCTTTTGCGCATTCCATTGGCTTTATAAAATCACTGGTCTTCAAACACATCGGCATCTATTCCCAAAGGCACATCTAGATCTGAATGGAACCCCAGCACTTAAACTGTTTATGCAGAGAGAAGAGGAAAAAACACGCTGTTAAGATTGTGATAAGGGTACGGCCAATGGAGGTTCCGTTACGCAACGCTCTTTGTTGACGTAGGACCAGATTTCCAAAACACTCGCACCCACGCAATTTATGCACCCTCTTCTAACAAAATTCAGTACTCATTACGGTACGGTCAGATCGTTCATCTGACTCTGTGACCTGAGTGTGAGTATTATTTCTTGTGCTAAACTTTGTTGAGGGAAAACAGGGCAAAGTTTGCACTACTTTAGAAGCATCACAGAGCGATCCTACAATGGAGTTTTGTGTCCTGACCCATTTTAGTGAGGGTAGGTGTGGTGAGCGGGGGATTCCCTAGCTGTCACTCACCCACAGTCTTCTGTCTGACGATGCTCCTGGCCTTCTCAATGCCTGGGGAACCTGCCGTCGTGGCACTGCGCTGTCTCATGGCAGCCGCCTGGCCTGGTGGGTCTCTGCTCCAGCCCTTAGAAAAGGAACGGTCCACCACCATCTTTTGGCCCTCATGGGCGCCACCTAGAGGTCAGCCCGGAGATGCACGTTAATACAGAGAAACGAAACAAAGATTGAATAAAAAAAAAAAAAAGTATGAAATACTTGCGACCTTCACTACGACATTTTCTACATCTATACAGTGTCGTGTCATATAATACAAACCAATAAAGGTGCTTCAGAGTCAGCCCTACGGAATACCAGCGTGTGCATGGGTGGGCTATGATGAATTTGAGATCATGACAGTGCGTGTGTGTGTGTTTGTGTTCTCACCCTTGCCCTTGTGTTTCTTCTGTTTCTGTTCACTGAGTTTATCCAGAGGCAGCTCATTCAGATCCAGGCTGTACAGGTTGCGAGCGAGCACCTTGGTGAGCGTTTCCATGGTGAGGGACCACTCGGTGACCAGCTCCTCCCAGCAGGTGAGAGAGGAGAGCACTGCCAGCAGGTCATCCCACAACTCACGAGAGATGTACACATTCAGATTCCCTTTAATCCAAGCCACTATCAGAGTCTGCGGGAGCAGGCCACAAATCCACATTTAAACATGCACTATCGTTACGTGAACGTATTTCACTTCCACCAAGCCAAACTCTACCTAAACTTGTACTTTACAAATAAGACCGTATGAAAACGAGAGGGATCAGAGTATGAATGTGAAAATGAAATGAGTTCAAGGCCATGCGGTGGTAAAGACCTGAAATATTGCTCCCGCCAGTCGACCAGAGAGAGTGCTACTTTTCTTCCCGTGAGGCATGATTGAAGGAGGCCTCTTCATTACACACTCTGTAACCCTCAGTAACACCAGTAAGATCTGCTCCCTACAACATCAAAAACACATGATAAGTCAGAGAGAGACAGTGGGTGCTCTTTTCGTAAAAGGGTGTGATTTCTAATTAGACAATGCACACAAATTCATACCCACACAAAGCGCAATGCAGAAAAAGACACACGGATGTCACATACACTTATGTTCAAAAAGGAGCTGTAGATTTGGACATATATCAGCTTATAACTGAACATAAAACAGATATTAACATATTAATCTAAAAAGACTCAATAATTACTACGGTACATAATCAACACAGATCACACACGATATTCTAGGATTTTCCCCTTCTGGGACTGTGTTTATGATATACAAGAAGAAGCTAATGCAGAACAAATCTTCAGAGGAAGGCTTGTGCAACAAACCATGACCACTAACACAAATGTCCCGCTGCACAACAGACTGGTCTCACTCAAGTATTCTCCAAGCTGGATCTCTCAAAAGCAAATCGAGGACTTAAAAGGATTTTTAAGAGGGAATGCTCGTCAACAGTGACTTGCAGTCCAATGACTGGACTATCAGATCAAGCATGTCAGTAATATGTGTAGGGTTGTACCAGGTCTTCTGGTTCATGGTCTCGTGCATGACCAGACTGCGGTAGATGTTGAGGACGCGTTTGCACATGTCCACATGTTCTTCCAGAAGGATCTTCAGCTCGTTGGCCGGCTCCAGCAAGAACACATTAGCGGAGTTGGTGATGAAAACCTACAGAGAGGGAGAGAGGGAGAGAGAGAGAGAGAGAGAGAGAGAGAGAGAAAGAGAGAGGCATTCAGTTAAATGGCGAATGTTGCGTAAGATGCAGGCTAAGTCAAGCTTTGTCCCTGTAAATGGGGTGTGTAAAGTGTTTAAAGTGTGTGAAGTGGGGTGAGGAAGGGCTTAAAAGGTACCTGGAGTGTTGCCTGGACACCCGCATGCACGCTGTTCTCCAGCAGCTCACTGTCATTCCCCTGACAGCTTCTGTTCCAGCTGGGCTTTCTGCTGTGACCGGACACCTTCAGACCTCTCTCCTACACACAGTACAGCAACTGTCAAACCTCACTCCACTGGTCCGTTAGCAGTACGCTATGTAATATAATGCACGGGTTTTGTTTATCTTAAGGTGCTATGATTTAACTTAAACCTAATTTCATTCCGTTATGAAAAGTAGTGAAGTTATCTTTCATTTGATCAAGTCTCAACTAAATGGCAAAAAAACAGACTATGGTGTAGACGACTAACCATCGCTAGCTCTCTGCTACTCATTTACTTTTTTCCAGAGGGATATGTTTTTGCTTTTTTTGTTTTCCCCTATATTTCTTGCACCATGCCGAAAATGGATGTGAGAACCTCTTTCCAGCCCTCACCTCCTCATCTTTCTCAGGACCGTGTTGGTGTGTGGAATCCTGCTGGCCTGAGTATCTGTCCTCCTCTGGCTCTCTCATGAACACAGGCTTGTCCTCCTGAGAGATCCACTCCTGATACACACGCACCACCTTACGCATGGCTGCAGCCTCACACATGGGCAACAGGAAGGCCTGCACACACACACACACACACACTTACTTTCTATGCACAAGGTAGTCTTGTATACATACAATAGCCCTGTTTAACAAACTATTAAAGATACTTCCTCCCACTAAGTTCCCTCTTGCATTGTATTTGGTATGACTGTTACACTAAAGTTCTGTTTCTCTCAGGCTGACTCGTTTTTCGTCCGTGCGAGTACCTGGCGGAAGATCTCGGTGATGAAGTTGACGTTGGTTCTGGAGGAGCAGAGGACCCGGCGGACCACTTCGATGTCTGTGAGGTGCTCCTCGTCCATGCTGCAGAGGCTGGAGGAGCTGGGTTCTCTCTCCGTCAGCGTGCTGGTGTTGGAGTGGGACTGCTCCTGCTCCGCACCTCCTCCCCCGTCCAGGCCGTCGGGTCGCGGCCCGACGTCCTCCGCCCGGGCAGCCAGGCCTGCCGCCGCTTTCTGAAAACACACCCAACATGATGGTCTCTCTCAGTGTGTGTGTGTGTGTGTGTGTGTGTGTGTGTGCGTGCGCTACCAGACACAATCATACAGGCGTGTCCTGACAGATCTGCATGCGATAACTCCACATGAGCGTCCACGTGTATTTATTGCCTCACAGCTTTGTAAAACGGTTCGGAAACTGCAGTTTTGTGTGTACTTTTGGAGGACTTTCTAAAACTCTAGCACAGGCAGCACTGTTGCTGCACAGAGCTGTGCTTTCATAGTGCTTTCTTAAATGTCCCCATCGCGGTCACTGCAACAGCTGTGAGTTCATCTTATCTCACATGTTCCGCCTTTGTGTAAGCCTTAGTGTAACTGCTGCTGTTTGCTGTGTGGCCGGCTTTAGCGTGAGCGTGTGGTTTGCCCTGTGTTTCAGTTTGCCCACTTCCTAATAAAAAAGTCAACCAATCGTGCTGACGCGTCTACCGAGGTCAAACACGTCGGTTACACCGATACAACAATATTGGCCATACTCACTCACAGTACGACCTAAATCTGTGATACTTTACCTGAATGTTCTTTGGCACATTCTCTCCTTCCACCCCAGGGATGTGCGTTCCTGTGTTAGATCTGGGCTCTAGCCAAAAGGACACCAGCCAGCGGATAAATATGACCCTAGCGTTGAGGAAGTTCTCCTTAGTGCAGTAAACGGCTTCATTGGTCTCTGGGTCTCTTTTCACAACAGTGTAGTAAGGCTTTGGTCTCATAGGGGGAACATCTGACACACACAACCACAAAAAAAAAAAAAAAAAACCCAACAAAAAAAAAAGAGAGAGAAAAAAGTCAGTTGGCAAAGTCCCACGTCCGCGTCCAAAGTTACTGTTACTGTATCCTTACCGAGAATGGGATTGTACAAGCTGGTCTCCTTGGAGAAGTTGGGAAAGATATGGGGAAGGTAGTACTTTTTGAAGTTGCCGAACAGAAAGGCAAAGCCCTTTTCATGGTTCTCCTTGCACTTCCACTCCAAACTTTTGGCCTGTAAAGACACACAACAACAAATGTATTCTCGCAGAGACCCAACTACGAACCAGCTCTTTCTCTCTCTCTCTCTCTCTTATCATCTAAGAAGCATCGCATCCATCACCGGGGTCAGGCAGCGTTTAGCGCTTTTGCGAGGAGGTGCGCAGGCAGGGGAACGCGGGGGGGGGGGGGGGGGGGGGGGAGCCAAACGCCGGTCGGGCGCTGTGAGAGTGAGGAGCGGGACGCTGAGCAGCTGCGCGAGCAGGCGGAACCCACGGCACAAGCGGCGCTTCTGCCCCGTCAATCAAAAGAAAAAACGTCTGCTTCTCCGTGTCAGGATCTGTCCCGATATCAGCCCGGTAAGCTCCGAGAGCAGGCTTGTGTAAGCTTGCGCTGACAGGTGGTGAACACATGAGTGAGGGGGGGTCCAGGCCAGGTGCGTAAGCAGTGTTAGTAGAAAGCAAAGAGTACCTGGTTTACCATATATTTCAGAAGAGCCTCGAGAAAGTAGCCTGTGAGATCCTCCTGGGCTTTATCTCCTGACTGTGGAGGCACTAAGGGGCTGATTTCCTCCGGAGTGACTTGAGCTATGGGAGAGCGATACAGAGGATGGAGAACAGAAAGTTAATCAATCCCTTCTTATCACACTACGCACGACCACACTTAAACAAGACAGAAATGGCTAAAACAGGGTGGAAATGTCTGAACGTCAGGGGTCGACTTTCATGCACTGGAAGGCCATAGCGGCATTTGAGGTAGAAGCAAAAAAAAAAAAAAAAGAAGAAGAGATGAGAAAAGAGAGAGAAAGCTTTGATACTAACTTTCCTGTAGACTGAGCGGAGGGCTGATAAGGTTGTCTAAGGTGCGGGGGCCGAATTCAGACTGGGGCGCTGGGAACCCGGGAATGAGGCAGGCGAAAATCCACAGCTGTTCCCGAAGAGCGTTGGTCTGGAGCGCCTGCATCCAAAGCAGGAACAGACGCACTCCCTCCCTCCGAATCTACAAACAACACAACCAAACACGGCTTTTCCACGAACTCGAAAGACAAAAATGTATCACTGATCAAAAATGTAAACACGCGCACAAAACGCAAACCGAATAAACCGAATGACATCACGTGTCATAAGAAGACAAACAAGCGGGACACGTTATAGGAAATGTCACTGACTTATCTTTGAGATGATCACACATACCTTTAAAGAGTTCCCAGTGTGCAGCAGTTTTTTCAAGATAAGCCCTGTAAAGAAACATCACAAAGTATTTTAGATATTTAAGAGCAGTGCTCTCAAACATACACACACACACACACATACACACACACAAAAACAATAACACATGGCATGTCAGAGTTCTCGGTCAGAGCCAGGTTAGCCTTTGCACCAGGTCCTTGGCATTCTCTGAGTTAATCTTGGTGATCTGTGTATCCGACTGCAAGCAGACCTCGGTGCAGTGGAAAAGGAGAGACCACCGTTGAATTCACTTGAATGCGTTCGGGGATGTTTGGGATGGTTAGATAGCAGAGTTTGATATATGCTACATCTAAACATCTACATTTCCACTTAAATGTCTGAGTATTTATTCAAAGAGTAAATGCAATGAGTTATGACTGACATAAAATCCCAGAGTCTTCCCCCTAGTCTCTCTCATACACACATATACACACGCAAACACGCACACGCGCACACGCACGCACGCGCACGCACACACACACACACACACACACACGTACACACGCACACACAGAGAGAGCCAAAAACAGATGACAGTGTACGTAAACACATGAAGATTTACCAATGCTGTGGAACTGCCATCGTCCCTGTATTCGCTCAGGCAGCAGTTGTAAGATTTTCTGTAAACAAAACATTACTTTTCTGTTGAACTGTAAACTGCAAGCAACATTCTGAAGAAATGATGTATTATTGGGGAAAAATAACAAATTTCAAGTACCCTTTGTCACTAAGGATGAAAAATGTACATTTTTTTTTTTTTCCGTTACAGCTGACTCTAAATATTGAATGAGTAGACTCTCTCAAGGATATCTACTTGTGGATTCCAATTGCACTCTCATGTCAGGAGGTAAACATGTGAGAGGGGAACATTTTTTTCTCTCTTGCCGAGATACTAACTCCGAAAAAAGGCGCATTAAACATGAGAGAGCTCATGAGAAAACATGTTGATTTCCAGTGTTTCATAACTCTGTTTTTCCACTATGTGTAATGCCGGTGTGAACCCACTCTCAGTTTTAAAAGGTACAAGATTCTGGAACATTCTTATTAAACACCCCGCCCCCTCCCC
This sequence comes from Chanos chanos, assembly GCF_902362185.1. Taxonomy (NCBI): domain Eukaryota; kingdom Metazoa; phylum Chordata; class Actinopteri; order Gonorynchiformes; family Chanidae; genus Chanos; species Chanos chanos. Next base: position 9,193,364 of record NC_044495.1, read on the forward strand.
CCCTCCCAGCATAGCACGTTATGAAATCTGATAATGACAATTGCTTTACATCATATGTGTTTTTTGTTGGAAGTTCTTTCCTTTCTTGGGCTAGTCCTAACATGTCCAGGCATTGTGTATTCAAAATGTCATTATGAATGGCACACAAAAGAAACTGAACCTGTAATCTGACTATATATGGGTAAGGTGGGAAAGACCTGTTTTGGGCAACTGAAGAGAGACAGATTAATCCGGTATGTGTCTGACCACAACATGAGGTCACTGTTATTCCCGGTACAGGAGATTAAAAACATTTGACAGTCTTAATTCAATTCAGTTACTTACAATTTTCATTTTAAGATTCCATGGCATGAGCCAAAGGTACTCTTTCACGAAACACCAATACCCTTACACATGTGCACACTCGTTTTCTGAGACGCTTTGGCCCTTTTGAAGTTAAACTTCCTTATCTGAGAGGTTCACATGCCAGAGAAGTCATGTTTGGTGTCCTGCAGCGGGACAAACCTTGTGTGTAAGGGTGTGTGTGTGTGTGTGTGTGTGTGTGTGTGTGTGGACCAACATGATGGAAAGTGATTTCTCACCTCAAATATGAACAGAATGGAGTCCAGTTCTTCCCTTTGTGATTTGTGACCTAACGGTGAAAAGTCATAAAGTCATTTGGGGTCATTGTGTGAGACTTGTTGTTCATAAGACTCTCACTGTATGAACTGCACTGTATGCTTTAACAAAACAAAAGATTAAGCCTTTAACTGTTTTAGGTACAAATAGAAAAAAAAAAAAAATGAGTAACGGTCGCAAAGGCTTTGAGTGTCTTCCAAACACGCGTGTTGACAAACGCGTTAAAACTAGGCCAAGACGACGACAGAAGAACTGCAGATGAGGCTAAGGTGACAAAGCTGCGTATTCCCGAAATGAAGAATGACTAGCCAGGCTTAAAACGTCTTTTTCTTTTTTTAAAGAAAGCCTGTTTGTTTGGGAAAAAAATACAAGTTACAATTTAGTTATTTGGCAGACGCTTTTTACCAAAGCGACTTACAATGAGTGCATCAACGTGGATGCAGATAGTGCATTCAGGAAACTCTGAAGTTAGTTTCGGAAGGCGCGTGTAATGAAGTGCCATCACGATATTCAGTGCATAATTACCTCCTGCAATAAACATTATATGCAATTTCTCTGTGAACCATAACCCTGTATAAGTGTGTGTGTGTGTGTGTGTGCGCGTGCGCGCGTGCATGTTTGTTTTTGTGAGATGGAGGATTAACTAACCAAATGGGTTACTGTATGATCAATTCATTCATACTGTGGTTTACAGCTCAGTTAAAAACCACACAATAAAAAATCAAACATTACCAAAGGGTGATGCTATGAGAGCAAACAGAAAACGTGAGATTATTTCCCATCTACGAGGACTACGAGGCAAACGTTTCAAACACACGACTACACTCACACACACACACACACACACACACCCAACGTCATAAAAATGACCAGAGAGCCAATGAGAGAGACCTGACTAAGTCTTACCTACCTTTCTGTTTCAGATTGACCTCAATGCTGACAAAGTTCTCAAAAAAGACATAGTAGATATGGGAGTAGTTCTGGTCAAAGAAGTGTTTGAGATCAGCAGGCTCAGCATTTTCTGTAAGGGGGGGGAAGAGAGACAGAACAGATTAGGTCAGTGGATAAAGATGATGAAGTATTTAAAAACTGGCATTCTCAGACTATTTAACAAGCAATGCCTTATCCCAGTGTAAATGAAAACGCCCTTAGTACCGGTCAACGTAAAAGAAACAGAACAGAGCGAGTATTCCTGCTCTGCTGGAAACGACCGTGACTGATTACGTCTACACCTCTGACTTTGCTTGTATTTGCCTGTTCTGCTCAAAATCGTTTTATTTTTTCATCTATTGTATCACATGTTCCAAAAAAAAAAAAAAATCTAATTGATTTCACAAAATGGATTGAGAATGTTTGGTGGCTTCTTTTGAAACAGCCCTTTCTTCACCCCGTTGTTAAAAGTCCGGGTTACCTGGCAACCAGTGTTTGCACTTTTTTGTGTATCAGGCACAGACTGTCAGGCCATATTCAAATGATCATCTAATTATCGAGAGCTGGATCAGATGTGTGCGAGCGAAGCTAAAACAATTATGACGAGAGCAGAGTGTACATGAGCGCTGGCCTCCAGCAACACTGTGTTAGAGCTCCAGAGAGCAAAACCGGCCCAGCCGCGAGAGACGGAACCGCTCTTACCTATTCCAATACCGTGAGTGCACAGCGAGTGAGGGAGAACCTTTCATCGCTATATCAGCTGTATTTAAACACGTCCCTCTCGCCCTTGCTTACAGTCGCGACGGGGCGATGACCTTAAGCGCGTGGAGCTGCGTAGCCAGGAGTGTCAAGTGTCTCCGCGGGGTCTCTAATCAAGTCATCATGTGACAGGCAGGGTGCTAATAAGTGGAGCCAGGAGGTGCCCGTCCCCCGAATCAGGCGATGTTGCGTTAACCTTGACGCTTTAACTCTCTTTGCGTTTCGTTTGCAGCCGAGCAAGGGACTCGTTAGAGAGTAGCTGAAGAGTAACATAGCCTCTTTCACGCGCGCTTTCTACACGTGGTCGGAGGAAGGTTACCATAAGAGACATGCACAGATGGATGTGAGAGAGGATCAGTGAGACGGAAGATAGAGAGGGAGGGAGGAAATGAGGAAGAACAAAAAAAAGTCTGATGAGGAGGCCAGAGCACAGCTCTCTGCAGCAGAATGAATAAAGAGGGGGAAGCATGGTGTTGAGCATCCTGTTTATAATCTGTTATGTCTCCAAGCTCAATATGCAATACGCTCGCCCTCTGTCTGCCTCTCTGTCTCACCCACTCACACATATGTGTAAAGACAGGGCCAGAAGTGCTCTTTCTGAGCACGCTCAGAGTCGTTCTCTCGTCCCTCTGGACTGACGGGAGAGCTTTCATGACCCGCGGCCAAGAAACGCGAGTCAATATTTTTTTTTTGCATTTCCCTAAGCTTCGACATCACAGCGCCGCCTGTGATGGTCTTCCTGCCTTTAACTTGATTACTGAAGTCTGGCGAGTTCGATCGGTCACGACAGCCCCGTCCCTGTGGCAGCCCTCGCTCTTCCACTACTCCGCTGTTCTGCGTTCTGCACGCAGTCAGGCAGGGACGGAGAACCAGATCTGACGCAGACTCTGACGAGAGCACACGCTGATAAACACTGTGGGCATCAATCTGACTGATAAAGCACAGAGCCGCACTTGTCAGACAGGTTCCTCTATATCGAAAGCTCACGGTAAACTCGGTCATTTCCAAAAGTTCTTTCTGTGCGCTGGTTGTCATCCAAAGTTACAGAGCAATACTGATACTATAAAGGGAACCAGAGCTATTGGAGCCCAGGAGACTTGTCTGCATCCAAACTTTAGCCTGACACAATAGCTGAAGGGAGGGGGAAAGAAAACTGACAGACAGTTCTGCATTGCCAAGCAGAAATATTTCTCTTCTAAAATAGAACCCGGAGATAGAGAGAGATAATACATCGAACAACACTCAAAGCTAATGCCTTGTTTATACTGAATTGCTTTCATCCAAAGCATACTTATTTATTTGTTCTTAATAAGGAACAAATAAATAAGCAAACTTAATGCAGGCTATTTGGAAAGGAAATTGTGGCCCCATATTTAACCTGATCCATTTTTTGTTCTTTAGAAACGGACGTTAAAGGCAATCAAAATCTAATGGGCTTTGAGTAAGACTTGTAAACACAGCACCCACTCTGCTGAGTGCCCGTTTGACGGCTGGCCTAAACCAAAAAAAGGAAGGCCTCTGACCGCATATGTAATTTTAAATGCAATAAACCGTATGCATGATGATGAAATGCTTTCAAGAGAGCTGATGCAAGGATTTCTAATAGGATCCACTACAACCAGAAATGGCATCACACTGACATGGTCCAGGCTCCAGTTCTGTCCAAGTTGCCAACAGTCTTTTCTATTGGCGATACTGAGTCAGTGATGTAGTCAGAGGCGACAACAGTGCTCCACACCCATCAGAATTGACTGTGTGATTCCTAAGGGATTCCTCTGTATGGTGAGAGTCGGGCACAACCACTCCCTCTGTCCACTCAGTGCACTTCCCCCTCCTGTGTCCTTGGCAACTTTAAGCTCTACCCCGTACGCAGCGCTGAAACCGACCACGACAACTTCACGGCACTGAAAAAGTTTGATGTGTCACAAAGGGTTCAGTAACGCAGCCTGTTTCTTTACAGGCTAATGTACCGTTTGTCAGGCGAACCATACCACGGTTCTTAAAAGGTTCTGAAATATTTGTACTGACAACAGATTAATAGTTCTAAAACAAGAGGATGAACTCTGATTCAGTCCTCTGAGTTATGTAACACACCAAAACCCTAAGTGATTATAAAGCCAAGTTGAGGCTATTCTTTTAACGAGTAGCCAACATCTTAATCTGTTAGTCAGCTAAACATTCACAGTTAAAGTAATGTCAAAGACCAATGGCTTTAACACAACTGAGACAGGAAACTTGGCAACAGAACTGAGCATAATAGAGGAAATGGGTTTGTGTGACTGGGCAACAATTGTTCAACCTCCGGACACAGTTTAAGACTTTCATCTGTGACGCCACGACTCGAAAAGATATAAACACACCTTCGGTCTTCCAAAAACGACAAACAGTTTTGGTGTACTTTATAACGCACACACTCTTGTAACACATTAACAAGGATGTCTGCGCAGTTTCAAATCCAAAACGTTGCCGGTCCTTTGGGAAAAGGCCTGAAAGACATTCTCCTTCGCTGGCTTTCCAAACCAATCCCAAAGGAAGCACTGGTTTATTTCTGTTGTTCACTGACATTCCGCCCAGTCCTCAAGAACCAAGCCCATCCTCCTATTTCCTCCCCTACTCCAAAACACAACTCTACCTAATGACTTCCTTTCTCACAGAAGAAATGACGCATCTTTTACCTTGTCTTGTCTCACAAAATAAGAAACTTGATGGGTGACTTTTGTGCTGTATACAAAGTAAATGTCACGAAAAGTGATGTTTAAAAAGAGCATACGAGGTACTCTGTAAAACAATTTTGCAGTACACATTATATATGCTTTCATACGATTGCGATAAACAAAAACTATCCACAATGTTCAGATGTCATATGGCTAAACGCTTTCATAAAACTGTGATGAAAAACTGTATACTGCGTCCAGATGTCAAAACGAATGCAAACGGAATTTATGACAAAGCTTAAGATTTTACTCAACAGAATCCTTTAGACTTGTAACGCAGGCAACTACAGCCGTGCACCCTAATTGCATTGTCCGAGCTGCGTTAAGGATGAAAACGAACAACTAGTTTCTCTAAGTAAGTAACTAAGTAATCATAAGATGTCTATAGTGTAAAAGGAAGAGCGAGAGAAAATGACAGTTTGCAAATACAGACCTTAGAGCACTGCATTATGTAAATACACACTGACAGCTTGTATGCACTGCTGAGATTGACAAAACACAATGAAACCCCTGGCAAAAGAGGGAAAACTACAATAAAAAAATAAAAATAAGATAGCAATTTATTACACAACAGGCTCTAATTCAGCAACCGCTATAATCGCATTTTTCTTATCAGTCACGGGAGTTAAATTTCCCTATTTGCAACAAGGAAACGCAGGTGAACTCGAGAGCTTGTTGGTGGATGTTAATTCTCCTCTTTACTGGCTAACAGGCTAGCTTTGTGTTAGCTTTTACTATGAAACCAAAAACAGTTGTATGACCCACCGATAACTATTCGCAGATGTTTCAGGCGTGTCAGCACATCCTTTTTTGGATCCAACACTTTCTGTGTCGATTTCTTGACGTCGCCATGAGGCTTTTTAGAGAACATTCCGAGGGGAAAGAATTTTGAGGAGGGAGAAAGCCCAGCTAATCTTCAAAAGATGGCTAACTAGAAGAGATCTGTGTCCGTCAACATTGAGATTCTGCAAATTCACGGCCCGCTGGACGTTGGCAAATGAAAATAAATAGATAAGGCTTGCAACGAGGCGTGCATTGTGCAGGGGAACTAATAAAAATGCCAATTTTACCACCTTCTCCGCACAACACTCAACACACCTCTCCTCGGAACGGAATAAATCTCAAAACATGGCGGAGTCCAGGATATGAAAAACAAGTTAAAAGATGTCAGAGCAATTCAACGCAGCAGTGTCACAAACACTTGTAGTTAATTGAGACTAACTTTTTAATGTATGTGTTGACAAGGATGTAAGGCTAATCCGATGAGAATCGACTTCAAATTGTTCAAAAGAGAGGAAAGGGGAGAATGTGGTTTCACTATGTATGTGTTTCTCTTGGATGTTGTCATAATGTGTTCTCATAAATTAAATTTCAGAGCGTGTGGCTTTTAGTTGCGCGCTAAAGCATGGAAATTATTCTCTGCAATATCTGGAATAGCTGTGCTATAGTTGTCTCATTTAGCATGAAATACAATAGATTATCGTATTATTCGTTCGTAACCCATAGATAACGCTAACTCCCGAAAGTAACGCTCAAGCATCTCTGCATCGTCGGTTGATCTGTACAGTCTAGAATTACACTCCCTAGGATTGTAAACACGATGCTCTTTGCAGGGGTAAAGCCTGGGAAATGTAGTCTCTAACCACAATAATTGTCCGTTTTGACGGGCACGGTTGGAAAAATTAAACTACAATTTCCAGAGCACAGTATGGGCGCACATTCCGCGCCAGCCACTGTCCCTGCATGATTATTAGCTAGTAGCCAACTAGCAAAGCAATTGACAAAAGAAAGCATCTGTACCTTTTAATATGACAACACTTGCCGGAATCAGCTATTGATAGTTATAAAGACACATTGTATTATAATATGTTAAGCAGAGGAAAATTCGATTTTATTCATTTTTACAGTTATATAGCTTTCCGTGATGATATTTAGTTATTCACGTTAGCTTAGTGATTAATCTTAGCTAGGGTAGGTGTACACCTAGCAGAAAAATATCTCGGAGAAATATTTGGGGGGGTTTTGCCCAGAAAACTAGGGTTGAGCTTGTTCTTTTAGTCGCAATGCCAGTGCATTCTCGAGAAAAGAAAGAAAGCAACCACGAGGAAATGGAGGTTGATTATCCGGAGCAGGAGGGCAGCAGCACAGACGAAGAGGACACTGAAAGCTCATCCGTTTCAGAAGATGGAGAAAGTTCTGGTGAGGGACCGGTTACACTGGACCGAGTTAGACCATTTTTAACTTGCTTGTTCTGAGATTGTGTCATTCAACAGTTACCTTAAATATGATTATACATCGCCCGCTTAACCGAGCTATGTATATTTGCCAACCGCTAGCTTATGTTATCATCAACAGAAATGTCAATAGTGGTGCTGTCATCGAGTTCCTTATTCACTCTTTTGACATTAATTTTTGAGAGAAGCGATTCTGAAAAATGGCCAGAGGTACCACAGTATCACTTTCTTTTCAAACGTAGAAATGGACGATGAAGACTGCGAAAGGAGACGAATGGAGTGTCTCGATGAAATGACCAATCTAGAAAAACAGTTCACGGATCTCAAAGACCAGTGCGTGATTTTCCTGTGTTTAACTATTCCACAGCTTAATCATTGCATATTTACCCAGTTTACTCAATGTATCCAGAAACATATATTGCTAACTAAGTAACTCGTCGTAACCCTGTGTCATCCAGACTGTATAAGGAGAGGTTGAGTCAAGTGGAAGCTAAGCTCCAAGAGGTGATGTCAGGAAAGGCTCCTGAATACCTAGAGCCTCTTGCAAACCTGCAGGAAAACATGCAAATAAGAACCAAGGTAGCAGGTGAGCGCTATTTAGACTGATTATAGATGTTCATGGTACAATAATGCTTTAATTGAGAGTCATTGCGCTTTCAATACGTTTTGACCACACACAACTGATGATGCAAATTAATAAAGTTTTTTTTTATTCTCATAATAAAATGAATGACTCTAAATAGGAATCTACCGGGAGCTTTGTTTGGTCTCAGTGAAGAACAAATATGAGTGTGAGACACAAGCTGCTTTCCAGCACTGGGAAGTAAGTATCTTTATTTGGGCAAAAATTCCAAGCATTTGTTAAAATTGAATACCTTTCTTTTCTAATTGGTGTCTCTTCTCTTGTTAATACTTTATCTAGAGTGAAAAGCTGCTCCTGTTTGATACAGTACAAAGTGAACTGGAGGAGAAGATTAGACGCTTGGAAGAGGATCGCCATAGTATTGATATTACCTCAGGTATCAAAGACTCTCCACATTTTACCATGGACAAGGCCACGGACTGAGGCGTTTCTCTTGGTGTACACAAGTTTGGGAACATTTACTGAGGTTGTTCCATTTCTTACCTCCCTTTTCTCTGTTCAGAATTATGGAACGATGAGCTCCAGTCAAGAAAGAACAAAAAGAAAGATCCCTTCAGTCCAGACAAGAAGAAAAAGCCTGTTGTTGTGTCAGATATCCTTTATGAGCAATTTATGAGATTGGTCCATAGACTGCTGATGTTAGATGTCTCGTTAAAAAAAGGAATCTGTTTTGAAGTATCGATTTCTTAACATGCTCACGGCCATATATTGTGTATATGCTGCAAGACTTGGATATACTGGAGGACTGGACAGCCATTAGAAAGGTTAGAAATTTCTCTTCTTTTTAAGGCTGCTGTTTAGTAGATTTAAGGATTTATCTCCTTTCATGTAAGAAATGAACGTGTTGCATTGTTTTGTTCGGTCTATGAATATTCATTATTGCATTAATATTTTTTAGGCCATGGCCACCTTAGGACCTCACCGAGTCAAGACGGACGGTGAGAGCACAAAGCACCACTTCATTGTACAGTCCCAAGGCATCAGGACATTAAACTGTGCAGACATAATAATTACTCTGAAGTAAAACTTAGGAATTCAGAACATGTTGGAACTTTACAGATGTTAGATATGTACATCAGGACATATTTTATATTTGTATAAACTCTTTATTTTATTCACAGTGTTGCAGTTAATGCAGTTAAATTTGAATATTTGGATGTGTGTTTTCATTCCGACAGTTCCCACCTCCAAAAGCGAGAAGCATCAGCACAACGCACGCTCAGAAGATGGTCGGTTGTTTTACGACGGTGAATGGTACAGTCGTGGACAAACCATATGTATTGACAAGAAGGATGAGTATCCAACAAGGTGAGGTGATGGTGCAGGATAAAGGTGTTGTAGGTAGTCCATTTAACATTGCTTCTTTGCCTCTCTTGGTTCAGCCTTTTTGAATCTAACTCAAACTTACCCTCTTCTTCTTCCATAGTGCCATAATTACTACAATTAACCATGACGAGGTGTGGTTCAAACGAAACGATGGCACCAAATCAAAACTGTACATCTCTCAACTTCAGAAGGGGAAATACACCATAAAACACTCCTAAGGCCACCTTTTTTTCCAACTTTTGTAAAAGTTTGAAAAGTGCTACTACGCGTAAAATATCATACGCTTCCAAAAGACTGTACATTGGTTTCGAAAGAACAGACCACTTTGACATTTGACATCTTTGTGAAATATGAGTCATTTGAAGTCTGTGTGTGCTAGGATGCGCAAGTTAAATGACCATGTTTGCTGCCTGTATGTTGGATGCTGTGCCATTCATAAATTCAGTTACTGTGGCAAGAAAGGTGACAATTATGTAATATAATATGTGATTATTTTTTTTTTGTTCTCTTTATAAAAAACTTTTTTGTTTGTTTAATTCTGTGTAATACCATGCTTGACTGTTCATGGTACTCTTTACATGGTTTTCACATAACTGCCTCATTAAGCTGTACAATGTGGTTTACTTTATAAGTGCTGTTCACAAAAGGCTCAAGAGTCAAACTGTCCCCTGCATTATAAGCATTGGTTGATCTTAAATGTGACACAGACATATTGTGAGACTGAATAAGAAGTAGTTCTTACTACACAGATACCTATCACATAATGATTTCATTGTTACACGACAAGTCGCTTTTGACTTATGATGTCTTCAACATGTGACTTTTTTTTTTTTTTTTTAACCTGACATTGTCTCAACTGAAAAGTCACAGTGGTTTTTCCCTACTATTATATTAACATATCTGATGTGTACTTTTATCACTATTTGCCGTTATTATAAAAAACAAACAAGGAAAAAAAGCTCTCGATATCCTCAAGTAGAATTGTCCCACCTGTTGATATGTAGTAGATTCTTATTCCGTTTCTGCACGTCTTTTTTTCCCATTGGTTTGTTTTACAGTATATAGCCTTTTATCACTATGGAACAATGGCTCCCCCCTCTGTGCCAACCCTGCATCAGTCATGATGTTATTTTTTACCTCTTAATTTTTTAAAAACATGAATGAAATGAAACTGAAATGATATTTGTTAATTATTATATTATTTCGCTCTCTTCAACATTGACAAGCAGGACAAACCCATTTTGTTTCTGTGAAAGTTTTTTTGGTGGGGTAGGAGTGGACATTAAAAGGGAATGGTCGTATATCAGATGATCCTCTAAGCGTTTGTTGGTGAACTCTGGGAGAAATATGAGAAGTATGTATGTACGTCATGACGTAAAAATAAAGACTGTTAACACCCAACGAGAAATAAAGTAGTATTGTTGTTTTGTTTTTATAAAAATGGAAATATTTCACTTGTTATATAAGATATGTAAAATGGATACAGCTATGATCTTTGTGATAAGTGAAGTTCTTTTTGAATCGTTCTTGAGAGCGACAACAAGTATCAAAATATTTTATCTACTTACTGTGGTGCCGCATTAGTGATTCATTATGAACGTTCCCTCATACTGGGAAGGTGGATTTTTAAGTGTAAATTGCCTTTAGGCGTCGCTATTTCACCCTCATTGCGTTTAGGATACCGCAGCTGAATCCAGGCAGTCGTGTTTTGGCCTCGAATGAGCAAGAGGGGTGAGGAGGAGGAAGATGACAGCGAGAAAGTCTGGGTCACGATTAGAGACTGAAATAGAGCGCTGTCGATCAGAAGGACAATGGGACAAAATACCAGAACTCGTAAGACAGCTGTCTGCCAAGCTAATTTCAAACGGTATGTAACGTACGTTTTTAAAGAAGCATTCGTGTCCAGTGTCCACAGCCCAGTGGTTTCCTAGCATGATAGCATAGCCAGCTAGCTAGTGTTTTGGGGCCTGTAGCTGTTTTTAGAGTTCGTGGCTTTTGTGAATTAAGGTTGAAGATGTATTTTGAATTTATTTTTTTCACACTGTGGTGCCACTGGGTTTGTACATGTCTCATAAAGGGAAACCTTTCGCTCGCTGAAAGAGTAGTAACTTATCTAGAGAACAGCTGAAGCTCCTGTAACCATGCAAACGTGTGCACTTCCTATTTCCTGTTTTGATAGCTTTTTGACAGCTCTTTTACGGGCTCACTCTTGATACTTGTTACTGTAGTGTTAGGATTTAAGGTTATGAAGCTGGCATTAGATTGCATTCGTCGTTTACAAGTGCCGATTATAGATATGACTGAGCCCCTATACTCACTATGTGCGTCCTTTAAGTGGATTATCATACTCACTAGTTACGTGCTGTAATGGGATTTAGGTTGCATATTTAGCGTTTCACACAGATTGTCTACCTTTATCCAGATGAGAGATAAATCAGTGTGCTTTCATTCAGTGATGTACATCACGTTAATTGATGAAACCTTGTCTGATCAATTTGCTGCTTGCTTCACACTGCATAAAGAATATATACTCAACCCGCGGCTGTCTGTCCAAATTTGTTCATGTGAAGTTTCCCTGTGCATATCTGATGTGTAGCGTCATCAGACTGATCCGGCCCGACTGCAACATTTGTTTTGCGTTCGTTGCAGGTCAAGAGTAGATGCACACGTGACCCGCATCGTTCAGCGGGAATCTTAAGTAAATACGGTAGAAATTAGATTAACTGACACGTGTGTGTATAAGGCCATACAAAAAGGCGGTTGTTAAGAGAGTTCAGGAGTTTAAGGACTAATCTCTGCCAGAATGTGTGTATGTTTCTGTGTATCAAAATACAGCAGAGCCTTCGTAATCCCCATCACGCCATCATGGCCTGCATGTCAAAGCTAAGCAGACACAGTGAAGGCACCTCTGTTCTTTTGTTTATATCTCATGTCAACTTTGATCATTTAGGGCTCCATAGCAGAGGGTCTGTTCAATGTATTGCAACTGATCAGGTGTTTTTTTGTTCACACATCTTATCTTGAATCCCTTACCTGAAACAAAACTGTTTCCAGGATAAAGAGGTTTGATCAAATGATGATGGAAATGTAGAGACTCTTCAGTCATCCTGATATGGGGCTTTAATTGTAAGAGGCATCTGAATCACAATCTCACCCATATATTAGAAATTAATAACATTTTAAAGAATCTAACCTAATCATGCTTTGCAGTTCAGTGTTGCCTTCGTACCACTGTGTTATTGCTCTATTTGTGGACAAACATAAAAGCACTAATTGTACTTGCCGTGTAGAACACCATTTCCCTACAATAAAGCAATCAGTATTTTGCACACACACATATATGTGTGTGTTTGTGTATGTGTGTAATCTCATTTATAAGTAAATCCTCATTTCAGTGTCCATTCAGCACTCACTTGTTACAGCAGGAATGTAAGTCAAAGTGTGTGTGTGAGTGAGAGAGACAGAGACAGAGACTGTGTCTGCTGATGCTGTAACCATTGTACTCAATGTATCTTCCAGATGACCTGGGGGAGTTGCTGTTAGGGGAGGCAAAGCTCCAGCAGTACTTGAAGGAGAACCCCATCAAGCAAGGTGGCAGCCCCAGGGGACCCCGGCCCAAGCTAGTGGAGGTCCGCAAGCACCTGACTGCTGCCTTAGACCGCGGAAATCTCAAGGTAAGACAGGAAAAGTAGACGTGAAGAACACAAACACCGAAGCACCGTATTACGCAAAACTGAATATGTTTGATTGGACTGACTTAATGAAGAGATAAGCAAAAATCTTCATTTTTCAAAACCGCATGATAAAGGAGTAATGATCAAACTTAATTTTTATATGACCGCTGCTGTCTATCGGTCAGCTGTTTTGGACCGCGTTTCTTTCTCCTCCTTGCTGTCTCCCAGTTAAACCAGATGCATGGTTGATAAAAGAAGATATTTGATATTAACATGGTTGAATGCTGAAACGTTTCTCTTGCTGTATGTCGAAATGTTGATGATGATTTGAACAGAGGGGTTGGTGTCGGCCTGCCTGCTTAATTGGATATATATACCTGTACTGGATTAATGTGAAGTGTGTGGAGGTCTTTGCGAGGAACCACTTAGAAACCAAACTCTGTGTTTTGAGATGTTAATGGATTCACATTTTGGAGGCCTGTGGATGTTCAAAGAGCTGTCTGTATTTGTCTCTCCTCAGCCTGACTACCTACAGGAGGCCAGGCTGTTGATGGCAAAACTATGTTACGTGGAAGGAGACTACAGAGATGCACTGGACCAATACGGCCAAGTGAACCTAGACGATATGCAGCTGGTGGGAGCTCCCGTGTACCGCCTGTCGATGATTGCCGAGGCCTATGCCACCAAAGGTCAGGAATTAACCCTCCCCCTCCCCCTCCCCCTCCTCTGCTCGTATTACAGTCAGACGACTAGGTCATGTGTGTTACCCAGAATCCTGTGCTATTTTATGTTTATTGTCACAGTAAAATTAAACATTCGGAGATTGTATCAAACACTAAAAGGTCAGAGAATTCTTTTGACGAAGGGCCATAATGTAGTAGCAGTAAGGAAGTAACCAGTAGGTCGTTGGTTCAAACTCCTAAGCGTGACAGCTCATGGAGGAAGTAATAACTGTACGTCAGAAAAGAGTCAGTTGTGTGAACAAAGGGGTGGACACTGCATTGTGTCCATCTCGAAATAGCGCATAACCTTTTGACCCTATCATGTGCTGACTACTTTTAGTTCTGGGGACGGTCTCATTGTTAAGGCCAGGACAGGAACGACTGGTTCTTTACAGACCGGATTCTCTTTCAGCACCTTATGATGAACACATTGTCACAGCCAGCCCTGCTGAGTTCTCTATTCACTCGTTTCTCAGATGCTGACGCAAGCAAAGGAGATTTTCATGTATTGTCAATCTTTCAATTCCTATTCATACAGACGTGTCAGGTCATTTTAAATGCCATATCACTGAGCATTTTTGGATGAGTCAGCTTTGTCATGTTTCCTCTCTGCTGATGTTTTAACGGGTCAAACTGATTGTTTAGCTGATCCTTCAGTTCAGAGTACATCAGTGTGCTTTTGTGCGTTTAGAATGATGTGCTAATGGAGTCATGAAACTCAGTGAGTGGTAGGGAGCTAATTCTGATTATTTACATGCAGTTCTCATTTTCACCATGAGGTGGCAGCAGTGGCTAACAGTATGTAATGCTGCAGATAGGGTTGGGGAAGTAATACTCACAGCAAAGTCTTCTTTACACGCACACATGCGCACACACACACATTTTATGCCAAGCACAGTGGATATGTCAGGCAGAACTGCAGTGCGAGGCCTTTGATCAGAAGTATGACGGGCCAGCAGCATTGGAAGTGAAGAGGGAAGCTGTGCTATGGTGAGGAGCCTGTCCCGGCCAATGCTCTCTCTCCTCTGTCTCTGACTGACAGCTGCCTTCATCGGGGGAGATCCTCCAACCCCCACCACTTTCCCCTGCTTATCCATCACTCCACAACGACCGCATTGCGTAGCTAACAGCCTCTCTCTCTCTCCCTCTTTCTCTCTCTCTCTCTCTCTCCCCCTCTCTCTTTCTGTCTTTCAAACACGCACACACTCAACCCCCCTCTCCTACACAAACTTGGACTGACCGCTTTCTTCACTGTGTATACTTCATGCGTAAACATGACACGAATCACTAAACATTTCGTGGAAGAGATAAAAGACACACGCGATCCTTTTGGAGTTTATCATCATCCACGCACTGGTTTTTCAGATGGGTCCCATAGCCTTTGATAAGAGTTGTGGTCCAGCTGTTTGTCGGGACAAGGCAGGTAATGGGACAGCTTTACTGCTGTTTAATTTTAATGAGCCTGGCCCGGTTGGAGTGGGTCAGCACCGTTTGTTTAGAGTAACACAGGAACCCATTAGGCTGGGAAGGTGCCACACCGTTCTAAATAAGTTATGTGTAGCAGGGCAGTCGAGAATCCACTGGTTCCAGTCATTAACCTGAACCTCCAGCCACAGTAACTCTATATAAGGCAATGGCCTGTCTGTCTCCTCTCTGCTGCTCTCCTTTGTGAGCTACTGTTTGAGATAAAGCATTTTAAACTCACTCTGTCTCTCTCTACCTCCTTAGACGTGTCTTACCTCTTTCCCGATATGGCTTACACGCAAGACTCGACAGAAGAGGTGTCTTAATGGTTCTGCATACAGCCTTATGGCCTCCATAGGTTTTTCCATTGAGAGAAAGTGCTACTGTATCACTTTTAGCTGTCAAAGTCTGTGTTTATATAATCACTGAATACCGGCATAACAAGACTTAACAGATGAGGATATAATCATTTCAGCTGCTTTTAGATTAGACTAACAAGACTTTTCTCACCAATATCAAATTTTAATAGAGTTACAAATACATCTGTTTTAAATGCCAAAGTTGTTTGAAAATTGATTTATTTTCAGCTCTCAGAACATCGGTGTTAGAGAATCTGTGTTCTTTTTATTTCTTTTTTGCTTCATCTTCTCAATGTCAGTTTGATGCACATGTATTTTTCTGAGTATTACTACCCTCCTCCCCCTCCACAAATGAATTAATAAGCCTGTATTCATTATTGATGTTGTGTTTGAATGGGAGGCCTAGAGAACTGCAGATTCTGTTGCACAACAACGTGGTATTGGCTCCCTGTAGCAGACTTTCATTCACGTCTAATTAATGAGAGAAACTTAATCTGACTCTGCATTTTATCCTAAACTCGTTTAAAAAAAAACAAAAAACAAAAACAAACAAACTAACAAAAACAGACCCAACATGTTAACCTTGTCTTCCAAATCAAGTTTTGGGGTCTACTGGTTTGTGTTTGTTTCGTGATACACGGCTTGCTTAGGAAACTGGAGACAGTAGGCAAAGATTGGAGTTAGATTAGGTATCTTCTCAGACAATGTGCAGCCATGTCTTCAGTGCTCTGTTCGGTTCACTGTTGACCCAGACGAGGCAACGGGATATGAGCGTGTAACCCGGGGGTTAGTCTCTGGTTCCTAAAGCGCACGTCAGATCGAGATAAAACATTCAGGGCTCCACTCTCACTGTCTGAAGCCTGTCTGACATCTGTGATCACCTCTTTGATTCATATTTCAGTACATTTCCAACAGGACATCCTCACGGTTTTCCGTAGAGCGGATCGTGTCTCGCATTGGTTATGATGCAGAGATTGGATTCGAATGATCAAGCGTTTATGGGGTTGGAGATTTGTCTTTTCTTTTGGGAAGAAAGAAAGTTAAAAACCCAGAGGCAAGCCCAATGCCCTTCCCGCAGGGGTTATGTTTCTCAGAGATTTGTTAAACTGTTAAATGTTCTTCTGTAGACAAACCATAAAACCACTTCTCCTTAAATCAGCAAGGACTGTGTGTGAACAAGTGGACAGGGCTGTAAATCTCTGTGGATACTGGCCATCAAAAACTGTATCTCATCTTTCGTCTCTCTCTCTCTCTCTCTCTCTCTCTCTCTCTCTCTCTCAACTTCCTTAGGTCTGTGTCTGGAGAAGGTGCCTCTTGCCTCCCCTTCGCTATCCAACCGCAACGTGGACAGAGACCAGGAAATCATCACCTGCTATGAAAAATCTGGGGACATTGCTCTGCTCTACCTCCAAGAAGTAGAGAAGGTAATTTATTTTTTTCCATCTCGTTTTGTTGAGGAGTATAAGGACACGGTGTGTCTGTGGGGGGAGGGGGGGGGGGGCGGATGTTCCAGACCATGCACTGTCAATCAGCCTGCTCACGCAGTGTTTGGTGGTCAGGGGTTTGGGCTTGGTCGGGGGGGGGGGGGGGGGGGGGGGCGGCGGTGCGGTGCGGTGTCTGGAGGCAGAGACCTGTTGTGCTGGTTCGGTGAGAAGCCCTGCTGTAGCAGTGGAGAAGGGCCAGGTTTATCACGCTGACTCTGGATCCCATCCAACGCTAGATCAATGCTGCATCGACAGACCGGGGGTTTGATGTTGGGTTTTTTTTTCTGACCTTGGCTGCTGTTTTAATCAGCAACTTTGGTTTTTTCGCTCTGATCTTTTCCATCACAGGTTCTCTCCGTCTCTCCGTTTCCTCTCTTTTATCTCTGCTTATGTGGATATCTCAAAAAAAGACTTTGAAAGTGGATGTTTTTTTTCTTTCTTTTTTTTTTTTTTTTTTATGAGAGTTCAGTCTCTCTGAGTTGAGTGTCACAGAAGCGTCCGATGTGTTAAAAGAATGTAAGACTGAATAACAGTTTTGTCTGAGGACGTTTTTGGTCCCGGTGAACGGCGAAGGAGGCTTCGGAGCTGATCTCGCTGTTTCATTTCCGTCATAGATACCCCCTCGTCTCTCCTCATGTCATTTTTTAAAGTGTTATTGAGAGAGACATCTTAAGTGCACTCTGTGCGTTTTTATCCTTTATTTAGTGTGTTCCTCAGACCCTCTTCCATACGCTTACACATGCTGGAGGAGCCCACATTCAGAGGAATGTCCTAGTGTTGCAGTGAATCTGAAATGTCTGCAGGTGGCTCCTAATGATGAATGCTGTCTGCCAGCTAGTGGGTGTCTGCCTCTAGCACAGCCTGTCAAACAGAGTTTAGTCCCAGAGAGGGAGAGAAAGAGAGAGAGACAGAGAGACAGACAAAGAGATTTCATTCTAGGACATTCTAGAACATTCCAGACTCTGTCTGGACGTTTAGTAGACTGCATTAAGAGAGAACCTGGTATCCTGTAACCTTTGTGTTCTCTGAGGGGTGTTTTTGTCGGGAGGAGGGGATGGGTTGGGGCTTATGGCTGTTGCAGGGTGAAGCTATTGTACTGCAGTGTTGACTCTGCAGGTTTTAGGTACGGGATGACACTTCAGATCTGCCCTTTCCTAACAGGGGCTCTTCAACTTTCAACATTCTCAAAATAAATAAATAAACACATAAATAAAAACCTAAATACAGCAGTGAAAGTCAAAACTGCGACCTCAAGTTTAAAGCTACTGATGCGGTTTAGTTGATTCGAGGCAGATCAGTCTTAGCCTCCTGATGCATGGGAAACGATTTCTCTCTTTAAAGTTCAAATTTTCCATTTCATAATTAATATGCACCAGTCGGCAAGCGGTCTTATTAAATCCAGAATGTTCTTTCAAATCTGTTTTAATACTTCTTACGTCTAGTGCGGTGTACAGTAAAGGACCAGGGCTTAAAATAAGACAGCTATGTATGAGCGGTTGAGGACTCGGCACCAGTACTGTGTTTTATATGGAACAGACAGAATGGTGGTTAGGAAGTCTGGAAGCCTCTATGTGTGTTCTACAGAACCCAGATAAACTAATTGTGACAATGGGTTTAAAACACACACACACACACACACACACACAGACCGACAGTATTGGCCGGTTCCTTGTTTCCTCGGCTCCATGCTGGCGAGGAACTGTGCTGTGTTACATAAGGGAAACACAGATGAACAGTTTTTCTTTTTAAAGAGCTCTGATGTACACCCCCTCACTTTCTGCATCATGTGATGACGTTGGGGGACTTGAGGACAACGATGGTACTGCTGCAGCTGAAGCTAGTGCTTATGCTAGGTATGATATTGGCCACTGTTCCAACCATACAGAAGTGTCTGGAGAGAAAAAAGAAATGGATTGCTTTTCAGTGTATCACTTACTCCCCCCCCCCCCCCCCCCCCCCCAAGGTATTGTCTGTCAGTCTTTCACAGTGACTCCAGTTGTGGAGAATCAGTACTATTGCTGCTCTTTGCTTTTGTAACCATGATTCAATCCAACTGTTGAACTCTTGTGAAACGGTTGTGTTTTGCTGATGTTCTAGTGACAGAGGTTGACAGATTGTTTGTGTAATAAGGGATGTGTTTTGTTGTCTTCACACACACACACACACACACACACACACACATGCAGGCATTGAGTGCTGGGATGCAGAACCGGAGTCCAAAGCCTGGTCCAGTCACACAAGAGCAAGAACTCGGTTTCTTCCTGGAGACGGGACTTCAAAGGGCCCATGTCATCCATTTCAAAAATGGGTGAGTGTATGTGTGTATGTGTGCACGTGTCTGTGTGCGCGTGTGTGTCAGTATCAATTTGCAGAAACAGGGGGCTGAGAGCAAGTTGTATGGCTAATACAAGCTTTCTCCAGATACACTTTCAAGCAGAACATCAAAAAAAGATCCAATCTGGGACGCTTCGAACCACATCTGCGGGTTCATCCCCTTCATCCACGCATCCATCAATCCGTCTCTCCAGCCTTAATTGAATCTGCTTCATGTTAAAACCCCTGCAGGCGAACGCGTCCTGTCTCCCTCTCTTTGGCTCACTGCGAGGAATGCATGGGAGGCGGTTAAATGATGGATGCTGTGTTGACACGGGTTCTCTCTCTCTCTTGTTGTGTAATGAAAGTGAGGAAGATAGAACAGCATTCAATTTAGTCAGAGGGCATCTTAAATACCACTGTGTTGCTGCTTTCCACAGTGTTAAAGATCACTACCCTCACTGTCAGTGTGAGTGTGTGTGTGAGTGTGTGTGTACATATATGCATGCTCTGAATTTTACTCTCTTCTTGCTACGCCAAAACCTCATCTCCAAGACGTTGGGTGTACAACAATCACCAGTAGGTATTTCCTCTATTCTGTTTTTAGTTTTCTCCTAGAGTAGTGTCACATGTGCAGACTAGGTTTAGCCCTGTTTGTTTCAGCAGGTAGATATTGGACTGTAGATTTCCAGAGAGCCTTAAAACTTACCTTCAGCAATGGCGTTTAAACGTCCTGCGTCAAAGAGAAGACAGAGAGAGGGGAGTGTGGGCAGAGCTGGGATGCCCGCAGGAAATGAAAATCTGGGAGAAGCAACGAGGAATCAGAAATCTGCAGCTGCTGGGCTTTGATCTAGTTCACACTAGTTTGTTATCAACAGGCTAGACTCCTCCCTGTAGGTCTCTACCACAGATGCCTATTGTGTGTGAGTCTGTGTGTGTCTGTGTGTGTGTGTGTGAATAGGTGTGTATTGACGTAGATACTCTAGTCTGAACAGTGAAAGAGAGAACGGGAGGGGGGGCAAGATAAGTGAGGAGAGAAGATGCTCTCCCTCTGTTCATTCAGACAACCTACGCAGAGTTAGCCTCAATCCTGAAGTCCCAGGCAGACACACTGCTGCTTTTACCGACTCTGGAGCTCCAGATGTGGATGATGAGAGATTTCACAGTCCGTGGGAAAGCGTGCAGAGCCGCAAATAAACGAGAGAAAAGCCTGTTGGAGAAACAGCGAACAGGAAACACAAAGGGAATCACAATGATTTTATTTGTTTGCTCGTTTGTTTGTTGGTTGGTTTAGATTTTTGGATCATTTCAGATTCACGTCATCACCCCAAAACAGTGTTATTATAGTCCACGTTAATGCAGTGTTTTACCCCCTAGACACACACAAACACACACACACACACACACACACACACAGATGTGTTCTTGCATCTTGTCAGCTTCATTTTCTCCACTAAGTTGTGATTGCGCGAAGTGTGTGCTGAAGGATGCGAAGCAATCAGGCCAGATTACTGTTTTTCAACCTCGGCGGATAATGTGTGCCCCGTGAGCCGAGTCACGAACATTAGCGCTCTCTGTATTCAGGTTCTCTTTTAATCAGTCAGGTGTGACCAAAAGAGGAATAATACCATCAACACCAAACCTCGCTTTCACAACAACAACAACAACAGCATGAAAGTACAAATCCAAAACTTGGCACCCCATACTCTGAACACCAACCCCCCCCCTCCCGCCCAGTTGGTCCTCTATTTTATCTGTCAGAAATCATAACTGGGAATTAAGGACCATTTATTGAAGGTGGGTCAGTTAGCGAATGGTACAAAGACTCTCAGTACTATTTGCTATTGATATGTAGCTTTTCACTGTTGATGTATGTAACATATATATATATATATTTTTTTTTTTTTTTTTTTTTTTGCGTCCTGGAGGAGGCTGTCTGTTGAGCTAAGGACTAGCCCAGTCCTGTGCCTTTAAAGTGTGTATTGCTTATGGACATTAGAGGATGAGGCAGTGTGTCCTGTACAGAATGTACTAATGCACTAATGTACAGGCTAATGGACTGTCTCACACTGTGGTTCACATATGAAGGGTTCATAGAGAACATGGATGGTCGGATGGTTTCCCATGCTTTCAGATATGGCTGTGATTGCATATGAGCATTGTTGTCCACTGCATCTTCATATACATCTGCTCCCTCTGTTCCTCACGCACGCACACACACACACACACACACTCACTCACACACACACGTGCGCACGTAGAAACACGGCATACGCACACATCCTCTCCCCCTGCTGTCTCTCCTCCCTGTCAAGCCTGTATCGGCAGGGCTGATTTATGGAAATGAGGTTGAACAGCAAACTCACATTAAGCCTTTGATGGAGTCCTCATTTGCACATATGAGCCACCCAGCTCTCTGATTCACGCCCATGTAATAACACTCTCCCAGAGCATACCAATAAAACCGGCCACACGCACACGCACACATTCTCGTAGCACACAGACCTCAGATAAAGAATCCGTGTCTCTCTGGAATAGCCCCTCTGTTGTAATTGATCTGTGATAGGCTATCTGGGTAGTGAAATGAGCTTACGACGCCAGTCTTTACGGCGGCCGGTTTAATTCATATCTGCAGATGAGAGTGGAGTGTGACTGCTGCAGTCAGGGGACGGGGGGACCGGAATGTTCCGCGTTCGTCTGGCCTTTAGCCTCAGCCTGCCGCAACATGCGAGGAGGCAAAGTGAGGAGGACAAACTGCTTTTTCCTGCACTCAACACACATTCACTGTAGAGAGAAAGACTGTTTGGACATCCTCTTTCTGCTCTTATTTGCATTTCTCCACACACACACACACACACACACTCACTCTGCCTCAGGCCCTGTTCCCTCTCTGGATGCTGTGATGGAGAGAGAACACACACAGGCACACACACACACACTTGTCTTTTACACTCTCTTCTGCTGGTTCACAGTCATTATTGGGTTGTTACTGGGCAGTTTAACATGCCTGGGCCAATCATAAGTGGAGAACACAAAGTGCAGAAGTCAAATCCTCAAACTGTAATACTTACAGAAGCAATTTTTAGAACATGTCTGTGACAATATATGCAGTGATGCCATAATGCTTGTGTGCGCGCGTGCGTGTGGGTGCGTGTGTGTGCACTTTCTGTCCTTTGTGCGTGTGTGTTTGGCTGTCTGTCTGTCAGTGGGTGTGAGAACATCTGAGTTTCGCTGAAGAGCAGTAGGATATTGACAGCTTCCGTAGACTGACAGCCCCTCTCACTAATGACTCCATAAGCCCTCTACATTCTCTCTCTCTCTCTCTCTCTCTCTCTCTCTCTCTCTCTCTCTCTCTCTCTCTCTCTCTCTCTCTCTCTGCCATACACACACACACACACATACACATACTGAAATAAATGACAAAAATCCCGCACAAAAGAAATTCACAAGTCAGGTGTCTACTGGGCATTGGCACTGGGAGAAAGCACTTGTGTATAGGCTGTGTCACAAATGCACTCACACATGCTGCAGGTCGAATGAGGAAAACAGTGAGACCTCACATCACCAGGTTGTGGGAAGCCTAGCTCAGAGTTACTGACTGACACATAACTATTGAGTTCAGGAGAATGACTCATCAGTTCCCAATGTCTAGTCAAAAAAAAAAGAGAGCGACAGAGAGACTTTGTTGCCACAAATCCCCAAAAGATTCATTAACGGGGGCTCTTTCCTCCAAAATGTCTCGTTGCTGCAGTAACCTGACCCGGGGTGTCGGACGCTTCCGAGAGATCCTCCGCGCTGTCGAGACCAGGACCACGCAGAACCTTCGCATGGTGCGTTCTGTGTGTGTGTGTGTGTGTGTGTGTGTCCGTCTGTATACATTGTAATGAGTTTTGCCAGTCTGCACCTTTCTACACATGTTTATATATATACATACTGTGTGTTTCATTTGTAACTGTGTGTGTCTATATGGGTGTATGTGTATGTTTACTGGTTGTTTGTGTTGGTCTTTCTGTGCTATGTGTGCGTCTGAATATACTTTGATCTTATTAACACTGTGTGTGTGTGTGTGTGTGTGTGTGTGTGTGTGTGTGTGTGTGTAGACCATTGCCAGACAGCTTGCTGAGATCCTGCTGAGGGGGATGTGTGAACAGAGTTATTGGAGCCCCCTGGAAGACCCTCCCCACCAGTCTCCCTTGGATGATCCCCTCCGACACGGTTCTCACACCAAGGACTACGCTCTGAGCCGCCGACCCCGCATTTACTCTGGAGAGAAGTGTGTGCCTTTCCATCTGACC
The DNA here is from genome assembly GCF_902362185.1 of Chanos chanos. NCBI lineage: Eukaryota > Metazoa > Chordata > Actinopteri > Gonorynchiformes > Chanidae > Chanos > Chanos chanos. The sequence goes on from NC_044495.1 coordinate 9,216,899, forward strand.
TGACTCTCTGCAGACCTGCCTCTCTCTATGATAACAAGTCACTCTGTGTGTGTGTGTGTGTGTGTACGCATAATAGTCACTCAGGCTGATAGACAGCAGTTTTAACTGATGCAGCACTTTCTCCTGTGTCAGCTTGGAGTAAGTTAGCAGATCAATCTTTTAAATGGAAGTGACAGCATACTAAAGAAAATGCTCATGCCTTCCCTTACTGTAAGATGGATGTCAGAGCTGAAATACAATGAAAGCATCCTCGTTTTATTCTCCCTTAATCTCTCTCTCTCTCTCTCTCTCTCTCTCTCTCTCTCTCTCTCTCTCTCTCTCTCTCTCTCTCTGTAGCCTGTTTTGTCCTCAGGAGAACACAGAGGAGGCCCTGCTATTGCTACTGATCAGTGAGTCTATGGTAAGTGCCTCACGCCCCAAAACAAGGCCCCTCAAACCCTTGGCGCCCTCTTTATCTGCAGCTTTGCCATCAGTTGTGTTGAAATTAATCGTGTGTGCTTGTGCTCATTGACATACAACACCCTAAAATACAATTATTGATGTTGTGTATTTAGAGCATATCATGTGTTTGTGTGCATTCATGTGTAGTAAGGTCTGCAGGTAATCTAGTAGTTTTATCACTATAAATGTTTCTAGTGTGACAGGGCATGTACAAATAAATGGCATTGAGATTCAAGGAATACTTGTGTTCTTGGAAGCCTTGTTACAATTAATTGGGAATACGTACTAGTTTAAATGAGACAGGAAAGGTAAGTATATATAGTATGTATTTTAAACATTCATTTTATAAATGTTCAATATGCTCTACAGAGAAATGTGTGTGTTGCTGAGACTAATGGTGTGAGTGTATATAAAATTTTATTGGGAGTTGTTGTTTAAGTGTGAGTCAGATTGATGTTTATGTGTTTTTTGTTTACAGGCAAACAGAGATGCGGTTCTTAGCCGTATCCCAGAGCACAATAACGACAGGATTATTAGCCTGCAGAGTGCTTCGGTGGTCTACGACCTGCTTACTATCGCACTGGGCCGTCGCGGACAGTACGAGATGCTCTCTGAGGTGAGGAGGACCAAATGTGCCAACATCTCAGTACGCTCTCAGGAGCCAATCACAGCTCCTCGTCCTGTTTCCCAGGCAACAGGAGTCTGTACTCTCGCCTTTCAGTATCTAAATGTAGGAGTTTTGGCAGTGGTGCAATCAATGGCCCTGTGACATTGATCGGGATGTGTTTAGAGGTTATCTTATTTGCGTGTGTGTGTGTGTGTGTGAGTGTGTCTATTAGTGCATTAGCACACTGTGAGGAGGCAAAATTGGAACAGCATTACCATTAGTTAACCCAGAGGTTTAGGCTGAGTTAATTGCATACAAGTGAATATGAAACGAATTCAGAACAGCCCGTTCCATGGCAGTTTGGACTGCAGTCTGTAACATTAAAAAAAAAAAAAACACCTGTGTTAAGCTTCGCTGAGGTACATAAGTTGCCCTGTCGCTCTTACCACACATCAGGTTGACCTTTACATGATTTCTCTCTGTCCTCCGCTCTTACCGTGTCAGCGCCGACCTCTCTCTGTGACCTCCCGCTGTTCTTTCTCTTTAATCTCCGTTTGATTGTTATGTCTGCGCTGATCCTGCACCCGCTTCAATTAAACGCTTCCCTCCTAAGCTTCCTGCCTGATCAGGTCCCCATGCCTCCGAGACGTCTTCCAAATCTCCCCGTCCTCCCGGGAGCCGGGCTGTACGCGCCGGCCTCGGAGGAGACGATCCTCATTCAGTCAAGATGAGCTTAAAGAGTTTTGTTTTTGTTTTTGTTTTTGTTTTTTTCCCCCTCGGTGAAATTCAAAGGAGACTGTTCTGTTCTGTCACAGGCTGTGTTATGCACTAAAAAGAACTTGATTGTCAGAGTCTTTGTTGTAACATCTGCATTTGTTTTATTGTATCTCCAGTGTCTAGAAAGAGCCATGAAGTTTGCTTTTGAAGAGTTTCACCTCTGGTATCAGCTCGCTTTATCACTAATGGCTGCTGGAAAGGTAAGTGAAGCAAGTCCAGCACACAGACAGTCAATAAGTTAATCCCAGGTCTCCTGTACTCACCTGCCTTCTCCTGTCTGTGTCTGTGTCTATCTGTGTGTGTGTGTTTGTGTGTGTGTGTGTGTGTGTGTGTGTGTGTGAGCAGTCAGCGCGAGCGGTAAAGGTTCTGAAGGAGTGCATTCGTCTGAAACCTGATGACCCCACCATTCCTCTCCTGGCTGTGAAGTTGTGTATAGGAACTCTACACTGGGTAAGTGACAACACATCTATCGGTACAGCTCGTCAGGAAAAACTGATCTTTTTTTTTTCTCTCTTTTTTCCTCTCTTAATCTCTCTCTCTCACATATTTCCCTTTCACGAAGATAAAGAATGTGGTCAGCCCACCTGTATTATCTTATTCAACAAACAACTCTGTTCACATGAACTCGTCGCTGCTTTTCAGATTAACACACACAAAGCTGTCTTCAAAAAGTTATAACACTCGCACACAAACACACACACATATACAGATTTTAGTCACTAATATAGACACGGATGTATGTCCTCTTTGTGTGTGCGTGTGTGTGTGTGTGTGTGCGTGTGTACATGCTTGTGTGTCTGCGTGCGTGTGTGTGCGCGTGCATTTTAGCTGGAAGAAGGCGAGCGTTTTGCCAAGATGGTGGTGGATATGGGAGAGAAAGCTTCGGAGTTCAGGGCCAAAGGTTACCTTGCCATTGGCCTGGTTTATAGTCTGAGGGCAACTGACGGTGAGTCATGGACAAGCCTGGGCTCTCAGGGTCTCGTCATGCTTTTTAACCAGTGTCCACTGTGAGTCAGCAGTATATACTGTCTTTTATTGTGTAGGTTCATTAGCGTTCTATAGGATTACATTATCTGTGTCCTCATAGCACTGTCAATGAGATCACTTTGTCCTTAAGCCATCAACCTTCTCAGATGTGATGAACGAATGGGTCGTTAATAACGTGAAATTGTCTCTCCCAGTGCATTGCTTTATTATCCTCTTCCACTCATTCCACTCTCCCCCTCTCTCTCTCTCTCTCTCTCTCTCTTTCTGATCAGCCTCATTGAGGGGTATGCAAGAAGAATATCAGAAGAAAGCCTTGGGTGCTTTTCAGAGGTGAGTCTCTCGTACTTTCTTTTCTTCTTTCTTTTCTCTCTCTCTCTCTCTCTCTCTCTGTCTCTTTCTGAGGGCTTGCTCCACTCTGCATTACTCATACCCTGTTGTAAGGGAGCTAAAGAGACCCTTCAGTTTCAGGCTAAACTTCACACTTGAGTAAAGCTCAGGACCTCTCCTACCATCCACCCGGTCTCTTAACATTTACATATATAAGCATATGAAGGTGAATGAAATGGATTATTTAAGATGAAGAATTGGCCAGTCTTATTAGGAGCTCTCATAAACTATGTGTAAATGACAACTTGGTAGTACACTGTCAACAGCAAGTAGGCGTAGGTTGGATAGAGTAAGTTAAAACAAAAACTGGATTAGGTGCTTTCGTTCTCTGAGGCGATGTATGTACCTGATTTTTTTTTTTTTTTGTACTTTTATTCTGTTTTCTTTCTCTCTAGAGCACAGAGTTTGTCTCCCACAGACCACCTGGCTGCCTTCTACCTGGCCCTGCAGTTAGCTGTGTCACGACAGGTAAGAATAATAGGACTATTCTTATGAGCCGTGTGTACTGAGGTCTAGCTCGTAACAGCATGCTAATCTATGCCTTTAGCATGCTTTACTCAGAAAGCCAGCAGGCTCTGCTCATAACAAACTATAGAAAAGCGACAGGCTCTGCCCATAGCAGACTATGGAAAATCAACAGGCACTGTCCATAATAGACTATAGTAAACCAACAGGCTCTGCTCATAACAGACTATAGAAAACCAACAGGCTCTGCTCATAACAGACTACAGAAAAGCAACAGGCACTGTCTATAATAGACTATAGTAAACCAACAGGCACTGTCTATAACAGACTATAGAAAACCAACAGGCTTTGTCCATAACAGACTATAGAAAGCCAAGGTAATACTGCCCCCTCCCCCTTTCTACAGTTAACGGCCCATGCTACCAGAGCCAGCACGACGTGTTTTCCACCACCTGCTTTTCTCCTCTTTATCGCTGTTTCTCTTTACACATCTGTCTTTTTTATGTTATGTCTTTTTTTTTTTTTTTGTCCTTCCTTTATACTTTTCCTTTTTCGTTCCACTTCACTTGATTGTCATTGCTTTCTTCCTTTGTGTCTCTGTGTGTTATCAAGTTCTAAGCTGCGCCTATTTCCCATGTACTCTCGTCCTCTGCTAGCACCGTCTCTTTCTCTCCATCTTTTGTCCTTGTCCACTTTCTGTTTTCCTCTTCTGTTTTTTTTTTTTTCTTTTATTATCCTCTCATCCTTTTTTTTTTTTTTTCACCGTCGAAAACGCAGCACCCCCTCAGAGGCTCCACTCAAACCTTACAGCTTGTCGTACGCGGAGAGGGACGGTTTCCATGGCGATAAAGGCCCAAAATAAAGAGTCAATTTGAGGACGTGGGGAGCGAGGAAAATAACGTGACACAAAAATACCTTCGCAAAAAACGTCTGATTGTTGAAACAATGAGAGGGAAATTGAATGTCAAGGGTGGATTTGCTGCGCGCCGCAGGGTTAGAAGGTCACAGTGATTTTATTTGCCCAGAGAGGAGAGAGAGAGAGTCTGAATTCTAATAACGGCTAAAGCGTCAGATACTCCGTGCGGAGAGAGAATCCAGACAACCTCGTCACCTTGTCACCCAACTGACTGACCACCTGCACTGTCTGCATCGCACACCAGCTGAGAGCCAGAGATAATTCCCCTCACACACACAAACACACACACAAACACACACACACACACTCTCATCTCCCCTTTCTACCTATGTAGACCTTCATGACAAACCTCTCTGTTATGGGCTATGTCTAGAGTAAAACTGCTTTCTGTCTCTGCCACCCCCCCCCCCCCTTTCTCTATATGTCTCTCTCTGTAGATCCCGGAGGCGCTGGGCTATGTGCGACAGGCATTACAGCTTCAGGGAGATGACGTTCACTCTCTGCACTTGCTTGCTCTGTTGCTGTCTGCTCAGAAACACTACCACGACGCTCTCAACATCATCGAAATGGCCCTCAGTGAATACCCCGAGAATTTCATGTGAGTTCCACCTCCTTACACACTCTCTCAGGCAGGGACAGGGCCGGAGCAGTCGGGGTTTACACGAGGTAAAATGATTAATTAAAGAACGACGCTACGTAATGTGCCGAAAGCTATTAAGAGCCAATCGCACGGTCAGGATGACACAAGATATTAATTTGGGACCAATTGGAGATGATGGATATGTTTGGGAATTCGCGGAGAGAGCCAGGATGTGGTTTTAGGTCAAAAGGAGATTGAATGTAAGATGTGAAATTAAACACTTGATGAATGCGTTTCTGTAAAGAGGCATGTATTTGAGATGCACGCAGACGCATACGTACACGCATGCGCACACACAAACACACACACACACACACACAGTTTAGCCAACAGTGTTTTGATATTTAGAGGCATTGGCAGAGATGCCCACTTTAATCAGCGTGTTTGTGTTTGCCCAGGCAGATTGGTGAGAGAGACGGCAGCTTGCAGCTTTAATTACACGAGAGTGTGTGTGTGTGTGTGTGTGTGTGTGTGTGTGTGTGTGTGAAGAATATAGAACACCAAACATATACCATGCAATCTCATCCTCTTGTTTGATCTAGCGTATGATTTTTTTTTTTAATTATTTATTTATTTTATTGATCTCGTCCCGTTTTCCGTCTCTCGGCCTCTAATCCTTACTCCTCTACCGTTCTGTTTGTGTTTTCTCTTTGCATCCTTACATTTCTCATAGCTTTAGCCTACTTTACCCTTAGGCTACCACAACAGAGAATTCTGTATGCTTCAGCCACTTACATAACAGAAAAAAACAACCCCCCCCCCCCCCCCCCCCCCCCGCCTTCAATCCCATCTCTCCCCTTTTTTCACCTAATTTTTCATTGGCATGGCTCTCCCTAGGATTATGTGTGTGTGTGTGTGTGTGTGTGTGTAGGTGTACACTTCTGGATGGAAGTCTGTGTGCATGTACTGTATGTTCTAAGACAGAACAAGGGATCATTTACAATAATTGTTTGTTTAAAAAAAAAAAAGGTAGATGTCTCGCGTCCAATTCCATATATGTCTGTATTCTTTCAACGATGTCACGAAAGGAAACAAAACAGAGCATCCAGTTTTCCCCTGATTACACACACACACACACACACACACACACACACACACACACAGACAGAAAGAATAAGAAGTCCCTCGCTGGGCCCCCCTGAGGGAGCATGTAGAGACATAGAAGAGATGTGAGAGTGACAGAAATATATTGTTTGCATGAAGGAACTGCACTGAGATGACTAAAGTCTCTCATCTGTCTCCACCATGGAACAGTAGGAGAAGAAGAGAGAGAGAGCAGGAGAGAGAGGGAGTATATATGGAGAGCTTGCTTCATATTAGCATTTTCCCCTCCCCCATCACCCAACTGCTGTTCTAGTTTTTTTTTTTTTTTTTTCACCATATCTGCCTGAATGAACGCCCATCGGAGGGGTTTCACCGTAGCATTTTCTCGGTGAGGCGTTCTCATTGGACGACCGCCCGCCCCGCGGGCATTTCTGACGCTCAGTGTGTCCGTGAAATACAGACGAGGGGCGTGGGGGGTGGGGGTTCGGGGGGTTGGGGGGGTGGGGACGCGCCCCGTGCCTCGGCTTGCCTTTTATCCAGGGCACCGTCGTGGACGGGCGGACCTTGAGACGTCTCAGGGTGATGGAGCTGGACCGCACGGCGCCCGTTTCCCCCCAGCCAGAAGCGTTGGATTCTGTCAGAGAGAATCCAGAGAGTTGTGAGCGGCGCTGCCTCATTTATGGTGTCTTTATTAAAACACTTAATTACACTCTCTGCTTGCTTTGGTTCTGGATAATGAGACTGCAGTACTTACAGAGAGAGCGAGAGAGATGCAGTCAGGGAGGGAGGGAGGGAGGGAGAAAAGTAGGGAGAGATATGGGGAGAGGTGAAAGACGGAAGGGTGAGAGACGGAGAGATGTTAAAAGGAAGGAGAAAAGGAGACACCAAAGTTTCAGTAAGAGATTGGGAGGTGGGGGTGAAAGGTTGAAAAAGAAGAAGAATTCCTTTTTTTTGTTTTGTTTGTTTGTTTTTTAAGATTTGTCGTTTTGTCTCTCCAGCCTTTTGTTTACAAAGGTCAAGCTGGAGACACTGTGCCGAGGTCCCGAGGAGGCGCTGCTAACCTGCAAACACATGTTACAGATCTGGAAGTCATGCTACAACCTCACCAACCCCAGGTACTACCTCACAGCCCGTACAACCTGAACATCTCTAGACTTTACCTCACAGGCGAGACAACCTCGTCCACTCTTCATGACCTCATTGACCTCATAGCGCTACCTCACAATCTGTACAACCTGATACGCTTTCTGCACAACCTGAACAACCCAAGGCTTTACCTCGCAGGCGAGACAACCTCGTCCACTCTTCATGACCTCATTGACCTCATAGCGCTACCTCACAATCTGTACAACCTCAACTGCTCTCCACAATCTCACCAATACTAGGTTTTACCTTCATCGCAACCTCAGACTGCAGCCTCACTAATCCTTTGTATATCTGCACACACACTAGCCTCCATACTCACATATCTCTGCTTTTGAGGTATTAGGAATCTGACTGATGCACTTATTGTAAGTCGCTTTGGCAAAAAGCGTCTGCCAAATACCAAATTGTAAATATCATCAAACTCTTGTACACACATTACGTTCTACAACACACTCAGAACCTGTGTCGAGCAATTAATTTTTTATCAATTTTTAAATTTTTTTTTGTTGTTGTTGCAAGTCATCAACACCTTTCAGACTGTTTTTTCCCCTCTCTTTGGTTTCATCCTCTTTTTGGTCGTGTTTAGTAATGGCATAAAAAAAAAAAAAAAAGGTTAGCCTCTGGACAGTCCTTATCATTTTTGTCAGACTATCATGAAACTCCTGCTCCTCAGGAGACCAATTAATAGCCAAACTCTTCACCAAAGTTCTGGCACCTCCTGTCCAACTAGACCAACTCTCACGGGCTCCTCAACCCAGCATAACTCAGAACTCCGAACGTTCAAAGAGCACGCTAGTTCCTAGCATGCCTCCGTTTTCAGCAAGCCATAGTGTCCCTCATAAAAGAATCCATACAGTGGTGTGGAATGCATGTCAGCCTCTGTGTTTCATGGGCCTTGTCTGTCTTGCAGTTTGACTTTTACTAGCACTACATATCAATAAACTCCTCACCGCTCGGTTAAGCGTACCGGTCAGAACGAATGACGAAGCAGTATTCTCCCACTCTCGCTCTCATTCTTGTCTCATTTCACCCCCCCCCCCCCTCTGTCTTTTACCTTTTTTCACTGTCTAGTTTTCTGACTTATGAAAACAATTAATCAATAAAGCTGTCGCCACCATCATGAAACATTTAACAGTTCATTCCCAGCGTCATTTCAGCATGTCGTCTAATGGATCACATATCTCTTGTCTTTATTTCAGGGTCTTTATAATTGAGAGGGGGGGATTTTTTTGGCTGTGATTTGAGTGCAGTGAAAGCTCATATTTTTGGTGATCATTAAAGCAGTCTGAATGGAGAGCAGGATTTCACTGGGTTTCATCAGCCGCAGACTTCAGTGGATTCTCAGATGAGATTAACACTGGTAGTGAGGCAGACCCTAGATTGAGGCTCTGTCAGCACCTGAAGAACAGAGACAGAATGTTCTCTGCCAGTGTTAGACCTAACACTATTTTATTTTATTTTTTTACTCCTTTCCAATGTGCGTGTGTGTGCGTGTGTGTGTGTGTGTGTGTGTGTGTGTGTGTTTGTGTGTGTGTGTGTGCGCGCAGTGATTCAGGTAGAGGCAGTAGTCTGCTGGACAGAGCAATCGCAGACCGGAGACAACTGAATGCCATGACTCTTCCCGACTTCAGTGACCCTGAAACTGGTGAGTCTCCTTTCTGACACCAGAGGGTGTAGTTAGAGAGTGGAAGTTCAAAGAAGTCCTATTGTTAACTTTGTTTTCACAAGCAAACACACACACACACACACACACACACGCAAGTACATCAGCTTTAGTTTCATGTGACATCGTAGGTTTCACCATCTCAGCCACACCTACATCAGTACATTTGCATGCGTTACCATGACAACTGTGACCACAGCCTCATTCAACCTCATATCACTCTTAGGTCAGGCAAGCAAGAGCTGTGGTGTCAGTACACATTACCTCCAGGCAGTTTTTCATGTCTGGGATCTTTGTTATAACCATTGGTATCCAGTGTCTCTAGTTTTATGAGATGTTAATGAAGGTTTGTCGTAAGTCACTATAACAATCTAGAACTTTCTAGCTATGAAAGTGTAACATCCTCTTAGGAGGTCTGCATGACTAATAATGTTGTTCTTCTTGGTTTGTTCACTGTTACAAAGACAAGTCCCAATACTTTCACTTTCATGCTTCAAACATTAAGATTAGGTGCAATGTCTTTTTTTCTTTTTCTTTCTTTTTTTTTTTTGTTCCTCAACTGATTTGACCTCTCACGTTTAATTCTAGTGTCTGCCTCCTCCTCCTCTTTCTCGGGGTCGGAACCCGCCTCTCCCCTCTTTCCCCTCCCTTCTCTATACCACTCCCCGCCCCCTAAGCCTGACCCCGCCCCGAAGCCCAGCGTCCACGCTTTTTGTGACCACTTCCCTCACCGACGGCTGTCCACTGCGAGTAATTCCCTGTGCACGCGTGTGCAGTCAGTGGCATGGCGTGACGACGGCCCCTGAGCCGCCAGCGGCGTGACTCTAAACTCACTGCATCGCTTTTAACTCCTCTGCCCTGTTGTCTGAGTGTGATACTCACCGCTCCGTGGTTAAAAACGTCTTCAGTGTCGATTGCATTTAGCAGTGGCAAACGCTTGAGGACGCGGCGATACTCGGCGATAAGTTGTTTACACTGAAATGTGGATGTTTTTAACGATCGGTTCGGTTGTGGCCTTTTTTTTTTTTTTTTGGACTGTTTTGAAGTCTAACGAGATTCTGTCAAACTGTCAGGGAGCATGTGCCCCTCAGTGGGGAGACGCTAAGTCCCTAATCTGCCTTAGGGGAACGGCTTGTGACGCCGGAGAGGAGGAAATGAAAGGAAGAGAAGAAAGAATGACACCCGCTATCGGCCCGCAGATTAAGAGCAGGGATCATATTCTGTGGAAATATCTGCTGCCCCCCTTATCTTTCCCTTTTCTCTCCTCTCTCAAAGAAGAAAGGACAGAAAAGCCTGACATAAGACATAGATTTTTGACAGGGCAGTCTAGTCATAGAGCCACGCTGTTACATAGCCATCTTGCCGTTGCATTATTCTCCTCCTGTCCTTTGTTATTCTCTCTCTCTCTCTCTCTCTCTCTCTCTCTCTCTCTCTCTTTCTCTCACTCTCTCTAATTATCTGTCTGTTATTTCTCTTCCTCACTCCATCACTCATTTACTCACTCATTTACTCACTCACTCACTCATTCACTAACAGACTCACTCATTCACTAACAGACTCACTCATTCACTAACAGACTCACTCATTCACTCACTGACTCACCCATTAACTCACTCACTCATTCACTCACTGACTCACTCATTCACTCACTGACTCACCCATTCACTCACTCACTCATTCACTCACTGACTCACTCATTCACTCACTGACTCACCCATTCACTCACTCACTCACTTAGTCTTTCTCTCTCTCCTCTTAAATATGTTTGCTTCTCTCCTCTGGCTGTTTTTGGGCTCCTGTAAAGGGATGTGCCAGTCTAGTCCCGGCCCCACAGTGCAGGTTCTGTCACCGTACCTGTGTACACCAGTATCTCTGCATGTTTTAAGATAGACATGACCAAAACATAACCAGGTGCCCCCCCGGCACCCCTGCAGGATGTCAGGGCATCACAAAGCTGTTCGTTTATGCCGTACAAAGACCTGGATCTTTTTCCTGTTGGCTTCATACTTTTCTGTTTTATTTAAAGAGTCAACAGTGACTCCATGTACAGTGATATTTTAAACGCAAGGTAAATACACGCCACATTTGTGTGATCACCTTGTTTAAAAAAACGAAGCACGTTTAAAATGAGTCTAAACTTTCCCTCAAGAACATGCACTGCAAAAAAAAAAAAAAAAAAAAAAAAACCATCGGGAAATTTTTCAGTTTTCGACCTCATGTCTTTGCAAATATTCCTTTAACTTTCCTTTTTCATTGGCAAGTAATGCTACCTCTTATTTTATTGATATTGGCACTCCCTGCGTACACATTTTATTGTGTTATATTTTTGCGCGAGTTTTTTTTTTTTTCTTTTGTGAAGACTTTCAGCGGTCTCTCTCTCTCTCTCTCTCTCTCTCTCTCTCTCTCTCTCTCTCTCTCTCTCTCTCTCTCTCTCTGTTTCACTGGTCTGGCCAGGTTGGCCGGACTCCACCACACATGCCGTGACCCCGGCAATTGTCACCAACAGGGTCGTGGTGTAGTCACCACCTGTTCATACAGTGTCACTGGGCTGCTGTGTATGTAGCAGACTCTTACCTTTCTGCTTTTGTCTTTTCATAGTGTACCCTTTGTTCCCGACGCCTTGTTTTTATCCCAGGGCACCTTTATAAGGGAGAGTGAGACGAGAATACGTGTGTTCACTCAACCATGCCACTTTCAATAATTAAATAGGACATATTGTTCCTGCATGCCAATCAATTATAATTTATTACCCTATCTTTAATGTCTGTCAACAAGCCGGCACGCACGCAATGGATTTTGTTTTCCTTTTTTTTTTTCTCTCTCTCTCTCTCTCTGTTTTTTTTTTTTTTTTATTGAGTTTGGCTCAGTTCCGGAGTTATCTGATCAGAGACGTCAGTCACCCAGCTTTGGCTGCGTTCTGAGGACCAATTTCCTCAGGTCTCAGGTTTACACTCTATTTATAGTGAACTCTGAGCGCTGATGACAAACAGAGGAACACACTGTTGTTTTGTGGTGTTGTTGTTTGACTTTTTATGTGACTGTTCATAAGAAACATGAGCAGGGGCTGAGACGGAACAGTGAGGCCGCCGAAAGTCAGGAGAATTACCAAAAAAAAAAGAAATAAATCAAAGAATACTAGTATTTAAGCGACATTGTGTTTTGCTGTTGTGAAGCATGGCATGTGAGTTGTCCTTGGGAACTGAAGCTCTTAGAATGAGATCATTTGAACGTGTATGCGCGCACACGCGTGTGTGTGTGTGTGTGTGTGTGTGTGTTTGCGCGTGTGTAAGCGTGTAAGAGAGAGAGAAAAGGACGTGTTTAACCTGCATGGTTTGCACTTTTGGGGTTCATGAGCTTCCACTGACACTGACGCGTCTTAACCAGTCTTGCAGCTCTTGTCAATTTCTGTTTGTTAACCCAAAGTTTGAACTGTATTCAGGCTGGCTAATGTAAACATAATATCCTAGTAAGGACTGTTACTGTGGTAATAACTGAGCAGCACTCCCAGAGCGAGAACATGTAATTGATCTCCGCATCACAGTGCTGGTGGCTGGACTTCATGTAAAGAATTGGTGCTTAGGGAGAGGCTTTTTTTTTCTCTGGTCAGGCATCACACACTGTGCCTTTTTTTTTTTCAGGGTTTTTTTTCTCTCTCTCTCTCTCTCTCTCTCTCTCTCTCTCTCTCTCTCTCTCTCTCTCTCTCTCTCTCAAGAAATACTGGGGAGCCTTCAAATGCTTTGGTTTTATGTCCTTCAATAACTGATCCCCTGGAACCCTTTTTCTATTTTCCACCGCGGTTTTGCGTCACGTTTGTCCAGAGTTTTCAGGGCGGCCGCGTCGATGCGAAACGCGGGAGCGATGGGCCACGGTACGGCTCAGCGGGGTCAGTGCTTCTCTTAGGGGAGAAATTGATCCAAGACCTGAGATCTCTGTGTGCCATCGTTTAAGTCAATAAGCAAGAGCCCATGACGTCCAGCTAGGTAGTTCCGTCTTCCCTTTCAAAACTCTGTCTTTTTTTTTTTTTTTTTTCCTCCAACTGACCGAAAATGCTGCAGAAAAGCTTCGTTTTACAACTCTGAAAGTGGTTCTTTAGTTTGGCTTATAGAGGGGTTGCAGCTGGCTGGGGTTATGGAGTGGGTTTCCACAGAAGGCTTGTTTGGATGTAATCCCCAGTGCCTTGAGGCATTAAAATGTGCAAAGGTACAATTGTCAGAGTCTCTCATGGTTTCAGTGTAAATATGCAGCGGATCTCAGAGAACGGTTCGCTCGATCAAACCCTTGGCAGAGAATTTGTCTTTTGTAGGGGATTGTGTGTGTGTGTGTGTGTGTGTGTGTGTAGGGGAGGGGTAGCAACATCAAGAAAACTGCATGTTTGCATCACAGGTCACTGATGAATTACGTCCTCTGCGTTCACCGTGTCGCAAACACCGCACACACAAACACACACAAACACGCACGCGCTTGTAATAGCACGTCTGAAGCTGTCTCTTCTTCCGGAATCTTCCGCGCAGATCAAGAGCCCAGCGACTGATTCTCATTCCGATTTTGCCTAAATCCTCTTAGCACTATTTCAGCTTCAACTTTTGAGGGAGGAAAAAAAAAAAATCTCCTCCTGCCAGACTTTATCAAAACAATCTTTTAATATGGAAGCAAATTCATCACAGCTCTTTTCTTTTAGCCCTTTTGAATGGATTCTCCTGACAGTTTGAGGATAAGAAATATTTGGGGATTTGATATAAGACTTTTTTTTTTTTTTTTTTTTTAGTTTTGTAATGATACATCACCAGGTTTTAAAAAGCCTGTCTCTATTATACATGCCACCCTTAACTCCAGCATATATGTCATGCGTGTAGTGATTTATAAATCCTATTTTAGTGTTTGTGTATGTTTGTGTAATTGCTTATGAAAAGCGTATGCGTGAGGGTTTTTTTTTTGGTAATGTCCCAAAAGAGCACTTTAAGGGGACTCTCTCGTCACCCCGTGTCTCTGTCTGACCCAGGCTCCGTCCACGCCACCTCCATCGCCGCCTCGAGGGTAGAGCAAGCGCTTTCTGAGGTCGCCTCGTCTCTGCAGAGCAGCGCACCCAAGCAAGGTCCTCTCCATCCCTGGATGACCCTGGCTCAGATCTGGCTTCACGCAGGTAAAACCCCACATCCTTCCATTTCTCCTATCAACCAAAGACTTTCATCTCCTGTTTTTTATTTCCTCTCTCACACATGGATACACTCTCATCTGTTTTCCCTGATTCTGCTTGACTGGTCCACTGTATGTTACTCAGCTTCTTTTCAACGCCCAATAAGTTCCCCATAGAAGGAATTTTGTGTTTTAATTGGCACTGTTGAGACTAATTATCACTTGATTAAGACGGTTAATTACCATACAGGAAAAAAAGTCAAAAGTATCCAGGGCCCTTGGCACAGAAGAGAAGTTAGGAGAATATGTTAGTCTTGTGTTGCATGTTAAACTATCCCTGTTTATTCGTTTGTTTGTTTGTTTGTTTGTTATGGCAAACAGCTGTGATGGTGGCTTTGGTGAGCTTTGTTAGTAATGGTGTTATATGGTGGCATTGTTGGAGGTTGGGAAATGGGTGGACAGAGTGTGTTTTAATGAGGCTCTATATTATACGAGGCTTGTAATCTCTTCTTCCTGTGAGGAGGATCGATCTGAGAGATTAGGATGATCCTCTGAGGTAATGTGTGTGTATGTGTGTGTGTGTGTGCATGTGTAATAGCATCACGTATGTGAGACCCTACACACACATACACACAGACAGATTTCCCACTAACAACCTTTTAACAACACCCCCCCCCCCCCCAACCACCACCACCACCACCACCACAAGTGGGGCTTAACATGTGCCCACGCACCGCTTTAATTTATCAATATTCTTATTTCTGCTCTTCTCAGATACTCAGCTCAGGCAATAGCATTATACCAGCATGTGTATCAAAGCACATGTAGCGCTTATTTAAGGGACAAAGAAAATGAAGACCAAACCACTGCCGCAGTAAAGCTTTCAAATATCTCCTGCTCCCTGCTCCTTCAGCCTTCAGCAGCGTCTCCCCACGAGAAAGCACATTTTTACTGTCGCCCAGCACTGTCACCCCTGATTCACCTTCTCTCCGGCCGAGGGTGCCGGCGTTGAGCCCCGCGCCAAACGTTCGGTTTGGTGGATCCACGAGACTGGAGCTGAGAACCTCTGGTTTACAACGTCAGTATACCAGACCCGCAAAGGCCACGCGCTACCCCCTGTGTGCTGGACCTGTACTGTGACCTCCTTAGAATGATATTGAACAGGCTGTTGTGACATCTGTCCAATAGGAACGGACGTTATCCATACGGTTAAGATGCGAGCGCGCTCCCCGACCGACGCGGCCCTGCCGTTTCGGTCGGGCTGGCCTAAAAAATGCTTTTAGGAGAACACAAGTATGAAAATAAGCAGTTTTCTGTTTACCTACGCACGCTTTTAACATGTGCACTCGTCAGTTTTTTTGTGCTCGTTTTAGACATTCATGTAGAGTTTATCTTTTCCTGACTTACCTCTTCTGACGGGAAATGGAGTTTTCTGTAGGAGAAGATTTCTGTCAATCTTTTTCATCTAAGGGACCTTTTATTGCTCCGCGGGGTTTGCCAGTCTGTTGCCTTAATTTAAGAGAAGTCTTTTATTTACGAAAAACACACACACACACACACACAAAATGAAGCTGCGGGCATGCCGATTTCCTGTTGAATATTTATCTGTCTGCTCTTCACCTGATAGAGATTCTCATTTCCTGACGAGAATGAAATCAAATGAAATCGTTAAGCAAAAAAAAAAAAATAACAGACAGCAATCACCCTCTCTTTTTATTCATGTATGTGACCTCACCTCTCTCTCTCTCTCTCTCTCTCTCTCTCTCTCTCTCTCTCTCTCACTCACTCTCACTCTCATTCTCTCTCTCTCTCTCTCTCTCTCTCCCTCTCCCTCTCTCTCAGTTCAGTTGAATTGACTAATTCAGTTTGCTTTATTTATAGGCATGACCGTGCCTTCTGAATATTGTCAAAGCATCCAAATAATAAAATCACAGGGAGGCTAAGCAGTAATGAAAAAATGGACAAAAACTCTCTGACCGTCTGTCTGTCTCTCTCTCTCTTTCTTTTATCTCCCTCTCTCTCCCCACCTCTCTACCTTTCTCTCTCTCTCTCTCTCTTTAGCGGAGGTGTACATTGGCATGGGCAAGCCAGCGGAGGCCTCAGCCTGCACTCAGGAGGCTGCCAACCTGTTCCCCATGTCCCACAACGTCCTCTTTATGAAGGGCCAGGTGGCCGAGCTACGGGGGAATGTGGATGAAGCCAAACGCTGGTACGAGGAGGCTCTATCCATCAGCCCCACCCACGTTAAAACCATGCAGAGGCTGGTAAGTCTTAGAACAAGCCCTTCATCCTCATTTCTGTCTCTTTAAGCCTTTTTTTTTTTTTCTTTCTTTCTTTTTTCCTCACACACAAAACACCTCACGTGATAATACACCCACTACCTCCTCTGGCTGCGTCTTTGAGGTAGAGACACTCAACGTAGGCCCAGAATTCTGCGTCCCCGGCATTATCCTCTCAAACACTGAGCTTGGTGTAGTGGAAGTCCAACCGTGACAATCAGAATGTTCTAGAGAGGGGTGTGTTTAGAAGGATGAAATAATGGAACTTTTGAATATGAATGAGTGGTCATGCTGTGCATGGCTGTGCTCTCAGGTAGGATAAACAGTATGTTTCACTACAGTTACTGTGTCATTTTATTGTTTATGCGTGTGTGTGTGTGTGTGTGTGTGTCTTTTTTGGTTGTCTGTATGGAACAGCTGCCCCCAGGCACCTCCCTCAAAACCTTACTGTTTGCTTTATCATTCCATTTCATTTCACTCTCTCTTTATCCCTGTCTCTCTCTTTTTCTCTCTCTCTCTCTCTCTCTCTCTCTCTCTCTCTCTCTCTCTCTCTCTTTTTCTCTTTGACTCTTTCTCTCTCTCTCTCTCTGGATGGGAGCAGCCCAGTCTTATCCCATAATTCTCTGCAGGATTTTGAGTCTGACAGAAGAGCTCCATATTGACACAGGATGGAGTCCAGTCTCATTTGCATTCCTCTATGATAACGCTTTTTTTTTTTTCTTGTTCGCTGAGTTCTGAGTTCTCACTTTTAACTCCCTCTCTTTTCGCACCATATTCCTTTAGCTGGCCGTGAGAGAGAGGGGGTGTTTTCTTTATATGTTGATGAATGCTTGCACCATCAATCACATTGTGGATTATACGGGAGCTGGTTGTTCCAGGACAAAACAAACTCACAGAAAGAGAGAGGGGAACAGAGAGATAAACAATATTGCATGTGTCTGTGAGAGAAAGGCAGGAAAGATACAGGAAAACATAGCTCTAATTCCAAAGGCAGAAATTCAACATGAGAGTATATTTTCACTGTCTACTCACAGTGTTCAGGTAATAGCACCCCTCCGTAGTCTGTCCTGCAGGCAGGGTTATTGTACTGTGACGGAGCTGACTGCATAATTTCATAGGTTCTTTGATCAATCAATCAGACAAAATCCATCCGTGTCGTACAGATATAGCAGATAGGTTGACTAGACAGTTTTATAGTTTTGTTTATGGTTGTGGTTATTTCAGCGCTTTAAAAATGAATTGAGAGAATGTTGTGTATTGTGATGTTCTGTTATAGGCTGATGTTATTAATCCATATGAATATGAATTTGATTAATGTGACAGGGGAAATTAGTGCATCAGTGTGACTTGGTGTCTTTTATTACAATAAAAAAAAAGAAATTGATCGGTCTGTGTAAGGAGTGTTTGTGTGTGTGTAAGTTGTGATGAACCCCAGCGGGAATCTTGCTGGCACGCTGTACCCTGGGATTTACAGTCTGTCTCTTCATAGTCCTGTACCGCACAGCCGTGTTTCCTCCCGCCAAGAGCAGCCTTCTAGAAACTTCCATCTTCCCTTCAGCCACATTCAACTAGCTCGCCCTGAGGCATTACAGACACTAACACCACACACACACACACACACACACACTCACACACACACAATCTCTCTCACACACACACACACACACTCACACACACACACACACACACACACACACTCACACACACACACACACACACACACACACACACACACACACACACACTCACTCACACACTCACACACACTCACACACACACACACACACACACACACACACACAAGCTCTCTCCAGGTCTGGTGTGGAGGCGTGAGTACTGATCTCTCAGCAGCCTTGATTCCTGTCTCCTCTCCTTCACTGATGTGTGAGATTTCTCTCTCTCTCTCTCTCTCTCTCTCTCTCTCTCTCACTCACTCCGTCTCTCTATGTGTGTGTTAATGCACTCGTTTTTTGAGGCTGTGTGCATTGGCAGCTGATGACTGACAGCGTTTTAGCTGCATGCGTGTAGACTGTGTCATGCTCCTCTGTGTGTGAACGCATGACACGGCCAGGCCGAGACGTATTTTAACGTTATATTACATTACATCTATTCAATGTAAATACATGTAAATGCATTGCATTACCCGTAAATACATAACATCTATGTTAACGCGTGCCGGCCGTCGGTAAACTGCTGTGCGGCTCTAATGGGAGCGCTGTGTTTATCGTTTGCTTGTGTGTTCTTCAGCCCTAGATGGATTGGCTCATTAAACGTGAAAGCCCTTTTTCCTACAGGCTTCTCTCTGTCCCACCAACCTCACAACGCTCTCACCAAACTGTCTCAACTATCGATATCTATGGCATTAAATGCCCTGCTACGTTTTTTGTTTTGTTTTTTCTCCTCGTGTTTGAACGATAGTAACTGCTTTGGTCTAGCTGTGCCGCCAGCCACCTTCTTATCTTGTATCTCACACGTTACATTCTCTTGTCTGGCTTTGATTTATGGCGGAGTTTTCCTCTCGACGGCTTCCGTTCACTCGCTCGTCCTTCGCTGAACCCCGTCGAGAAGGAGGTGTCGTAACCAAGGTGATGTTTCAAGTGTTGATGGAAGTGACGACGGTATGAGTCTCCTTTCGCGCCCCTCCCAAAATTTCTCCCAAAATACTCCTTCAGAAGTCTCGTTACCCCAGCGGAGCTCTCGATTTTTCCATTGCTGTTCCCCAGAGATAAGTGTGTGTTTCAGCAAAGTGCAACTTAGTGTGATTAATGGAGAGGCCTCTGGGAGCGCACACTGAAGGCTTGTGTTCTTCAGGGACCTCTGAAACGTGTGGGTGTGTGAGAGAGGGAGACGGAGACCCCGGGGCAGGTTAGAATAGTCGGCATGATGCAGACTTGTCAATCCTCCAATCAAAACTCTGACTCATCGTTCTACAAAAGTTCCCTCGCTCATCCGAAGGAAACAGTGAGCATCTGACATTTTTGGATGGAAGAAAAATCAGGACCCTGCTGATCGGGGAAAATTAACACGCGTTTACACTCTTTGCGACCAATGCCGCTAACTTGTCGCGGCTTTCAGCAGCCTACTGTTAGTCTTGTCCTCTGAGCCTTAATACAGGATGTTAGTGTCTGCAAAATGACATGTTGTTCTTCATAGTAGGTCTTTAATAAAGATAGACTCTAGGTCGAGTGCAGCTACTCATCAGTTTTTTGGTTTTTTTATCGGTTCTGCTGACAAAATCATCTCTGTGTGTGTGTGTCAGCATTTGTCACACTTCATAAAGCAATCTGCCTACATGACGTGCCATCACAGGAGCTGAAAAGTTACATCTGTGTCAGATTTGTGTCTCACGTCCTTTTTTTTATTCTTCACTTTGTAGTCTTTCAGAAAGCTTTCCTCTCTATGTCTGTGATGGTTCGACTTACCTCCACTCTGTAAACAACTCTAACCTTAGTTTTTCTTACCTTAAAACTCTCTCTCTCTCTCTCTCTCTCTCTCTCTCTCCCTCCCTCCATCTGTCTCAGGGGCTGATTCTGCATCAGTTGCAGCGGTACAGCCTTGCGGAGAAGATCTTGCGGGACGCGGTGCAGGTGAACTCCACGGCTCACGATGTGTGGAACAGTCTGGGAGAGGTGCTGCAGGCGCAGGGAAACGACGCGGCCGCCACCGAATGTTTCCTCACCGCTCTGGAGCTGGAAGCCAGCAGCCCTATACTGCCTTTTACCATCATCCCCCGCACTCTCTGAACACACACACACACACACACACACACACACACACACGAGCTCATACGCATGCACTACTCTGAACAACACAGACACGTACACTGTTCGTTTGAACTCCTACACCGTCACGTCCCCACAACTACACACAAAACACACATTTTCTCCCACTCGCAACTGCACTTTTATCCAGACACACACACACACGTTCAATTCCTCCCTCCACACCCCGAGACCCGGATCTCCCCTCCATTAATGTCACCTTGTCTACCACCCCCCCTTTTCTAATATTCTACCTATTGTTACCCCGATAATTCTCTCACCCCTGTGTGTGTCTTGTACCCTGAAGCACACACAGCATACACCTTTTCCCCACAACTACCTACAGTAGTGCTCCATAGCAAATGAGGACAGCCCTCCCCCCCCCCCCTCTCCACACACACACACACACACACACACTTACGTAATGAGGAAGACCACAAAGCTCTTCGTCCTGGCCTCCATCAAGTTCATCCTCCCCGGACTGTGTCTAACTGCGACTCAGAGCCCGAAGGTGCTGAAGACAGACTCCAGATGGTCTGAGTCGGTTGTAACCCTGTGTGACTCGATGCTGTAATCCATCTCCTCGTGGCCACACCGAGACTCTCTCTCTCTCTTTCTCTTTCTATCTCTCTTTGTATCCCTCTCTGCATCTCTGTGCTGTACTTGTGTCTTCTGTCCCCCTTTGCTGAAAGCTGAAGACTGATATTGTGATGGCCAGTCCAACTAGTGATGATGTGCCAATGAGAGGCTGTTACTATGGTGACACAGGTGAACTGACACTTAAAATATTCGATTGGCGCCGACCAGTCACGTCTTTCCTCCCTGATGATGTAATCATTGAGCGGCAGTCACCATGGCGCATGAAAACCACACCCAAACCCATTTTAGTGTGCTAGTGCATTGTAATAACTGTCATTACCAGTGATGCTGATTTGATCCTTGAATTGACTGTAAGACTGTGTGTTTGTATATGTGTGTATGTGTACGTATGTGAGTGTGTGCGTGTGTGTGTGTGTGTGTGTGGGTGTCAGTTTTGTCAGGTAGCCTTCTTGTCCAAGCGTTTGTGCATTCTGTTTGTTTGTTCAAGCACCTGGATATCTCTTCATGGACCTGCTATTGTTAAAAACGCTGTCATTTTGAAAGGTGTATATTTCTTTGTGAAAATGGACTAGTTTACAGAATATGTCTTACACTTTTTTTTTGTTTGTTTGTTTGTTTGTTTTTCTCAGAGAGGGAGGTCCCTGTTACACTCCTGATTGTGTTTTCATTGCTGTTACTTTTCATTCTGAATGCAAATAATCCCACACACGTGGTGCGAAGTCCATTCCAGTCGAGTGGGTCCAGCATCCGTTTGTGCTGAGGTCAATCACGTAGTTAAAAAAAAAAAAACTACCAAGGGTGGATGCCAAAAATTGATGGATTTCTTTAAGCAAATATTTTATTTAGTTTCTGTTTTAAAAAACAAAAAAAAAACAAAAAAGATGAACATAGTTTTTGTTTTTCACATTATCTTTGTTTTCAAACGCTCAGATTTTTATTGTTGTTATTTACAGTCGCGAGAATTTTTGAAATTTTATTTTAGATGTTAACTTATATGTCCCAGTGTGTTGTCAGAAGAGTTACGAAAGCAAACGTCAATCTATCACATGTTGTCTGTGAGTAAACTGTACTTGAAGAAAAACTGAGAAGGGAGATGATATGACTGTTGAATTGCGCTGAGAATGGTATTGTGGTATCTGGTCACATTTCATAGTTTGTTTGTTTAAATCTCCAAGCGAAATGGAGTCCCTGTGTATCCTTTCTAAGGAAACCAGTATGCCATGCCAGAAGACTGAACAAACCAGTATACCATGCCAGAGGAGTAAACAAAGCGTAGGAAGTTGTCAAATGGCACCAGTAAAAAGACAGCCCTAAACAAGACCAAACATGCATACTCAGTGACACAACTGGAGAACCTGTATTATGATGTCAATAAAAGGTTATTGGAATAAACGGTTCGCGTACGACTTGATTTTTTATTTATTTATTTATTTATTTTTTTATAGATGGACGCAGCCACATGTTGTGTAAACGGAAACTTAAAGTCTTATTCAGTTCTGTCCGCACACCCCCCTCCGCTTTAAAAATCATTCTTCTTCCGGAAGATTGGAAATCCAGAAGCACCAAAACAGCCCTCCGAGTTAACAGGTGAGAAGGACACGCGTGTGAGCACACATCAGATGTTCCTGAAAAGAGAACCCTCGCTCTGAAAATGATTGTGCAACTGGAAGCCAAGTTTAGCCTTTCAGCAGAATTATGTTGTAACTGTGAATGAGCGTTCTTCAAAAAAAAAAAAAAAAAAATCTCGTTCGGTGATTGGCCCTCTGTTTTCTCTCCGTTTAATTTCTTTTTTTTTTTTCTCCTCTCTCCTCTCTCCTCTCCCTTTTCTTTTTCATCTCAAAGTCTCATCGCGGTTCATGAATATTGTATACGCGGTTGGGTCTCCCAGCGTCTTGGTGCTGTCGTGTAATGTTTTAAAAACCATCAAAGATTGATGAAGGCTTTTCAATAGTTCACAAACACACACCAAAAAAAGGGGGAAGGAAATAAAACGAAGGAATAAAAAAAAAAAAAGATCAAGCAAAAGAAATGACAGGGAAGCACTTTGAGAAAACACATGCATAAGGGGAAAATGCATGACTGACATGGCCTAATAAAAGAGATTGGTTAATAGAGAAAGAGGGAGAGAGAGAGGGAGAGGTGGAGGAATGAAAGGAGAGGCAGAATTATTTCATGCGCTGAAGCCCTGTCTTAAATAAGCGGGTACATGCTGCCTTCTCTCCTGGCCTGGCTTTAAATCTCGCTGGGCTGCCAGGACTCTGCTCTGTAATTGAAAATTTATAGAAGTGATTTAGCAAGAGGTTATTAAGAATATTGGGAGCACTGCAGCGAGTGTGGCAGTGATATTAAAACGGCGCGTGTGTGTGTGTGTGTGTGTGTATATGTGTGTGCCCTGGGAGACTTTCTCTGTTTTCTTTCACTAACTCCCTGTTTTGTCATTTGTGAGGCTCAAAGCAGCAGTTCTTAACCGCACACACACACACGGACACACACACGGATATCAGTAACGTGTATGTTCAGATATCTCCCACGTCCTACTGTTTAAACATTTGAAGAGTCTAGAGAGGCTTCATTTTCTCACTTTGTCTCCAGTTAAACCTCAGCTCACCCTCTTCTTTAGTCTTGGATTACTTTGCTTACAGGACGTTACTTCCTCGGTCATTTGTTTCTGCGGGTTTTTGGTTAAATTGTGAATAATAGCAAAGAGGTTGTGTAACTGCACTCTAAAATGGTATGAGGGAAAACTCTGACCTGCAGTCCCCCTGAACTCAACCGTGCCGTTTCCTCGCTTCATATTTGTCTCTCTTTATGGCGTTAAAGGAAGGCGCATGAAGAGCTGAGTATTGATTGTGAGTAGGTTGTTGAGAGCCAATGCTGGCCATCACTGTACTGAAGTGACAAATTCCCAGAGCACAGGAGAAACTAGACAGAGAACGATACTGCTGCAGTTTTTCATCTGCTTCCCATCCTCCTTTTTTCTTTTTCTCTCCCTCTCTCTCTCCCTCTCTCTCTCCGTTCTCTCTGTCTAAGTGTTCCCCGACTTCTGCCCTACCTCTGGTTCTTATTTCTGCGTGCTGGTTCATCACCTTCTGTCAGCTGTCTCTCTGCCTCTTCTTCCCAACGATAATGCACCAAGGCCGACCCCCTGCAGTGACACTCACTCACTCAAGCATGCGTGTTCACCTAAAAATTACACGTTCTCCGTCACTGTTTTCCAACCAATGAAATGACTCAAAATCACTGCATAATGTTCCATCAACCAATCACAGGTTTTCCTCCGTTGTTGCATCACTCACCCCTTCCGTTCTCAACAGGGCTGGGGTTTGTTAAACAGGTTAAACCGTTATCCAAACTTTCTGTGTTAAGTTCATTTGTCCTGTTCAGATACAACATGGCCACAGACATTACTTACTCCAATAACACTGTCCATCTGGCCATAAAAGTCTGCATACGCATGTGTGTATGTGTGTGTGTGTGTGTGTGTGTGTGTGTGTGTGTGAGATGTTAGTGGTAAACTCTGTGCTTTGGTATTAGGGAACTCCTCCACATGTAGAGGCCTCCTGATGACTACTGTATCTCACCTCCTCCCCCGACCTCTTGTTCCCGTGGAGACCTGGGAAAGGTCCGGAAGGTGGGCGGACTCTCTGCTCTTTTTTGGCAGTTACTCAGAATGTTCTGGCCACATTAGTGGCATCATGGGGTTGAGACAGACTGCCCAGTCTTGGCTGCTGATGTACTCCTCCATGGCAGTAAAAAAAATACACTCACAGGAACACCGCGAGGGGAGATCAATACTAACGTTTTCTGTTTTGTATCCCGCATCTGTGATGCTGGTGGGGGGTTTTTTTTGTCCCAGATCTCCTCTTCTTTACTTACATTTTACTCACAGCTGCTCTTTATGGACATAACAGTTGTTAAATGAGCATTATTGACTGAGCTGTGGCTCTCTCTCTGTCTTATATTTTCACCAAGGCACCTTTTACATCCCACTCACTGTATGAGTAAGTAAATGTGTGTGTCTGTCTGTCTCCATCAAGGAGAGCGGTATACTGCAGTTTCTGCACGAGACTACAGGCCATTCTCGATACATTTTTAGCAACATTCCAGTATGTTGAACATATATTACTGACACACAATTAGCAAATCAATCAATCCGCAAGCTAATATTCACAAACCGCCCACCTTCTCTCTCTCTCTCTCTCTTTCTCTCTCTCTCTCTCTCTCTCTCACTCCTGCACACTGGTTCTTTTCTTTCCAGCATTAAAGCCATTGTTGAGTTGATGCTGTTACTGATAGCCTGCTCAGTTCAATTCTCACATCAGATCATTGTGTTAGAAGGGAATGAAGATCAATACATGTCCACTGGGAGTCTGCTTTGAGTGAGAGATTGTATCTGAATGATTGTGAAAGTATGTGCGTTTGTGTGTGTGTGTGAGAGAGAGAGAGAGAGAGAGAGAGAGAGAGAG
>NC_044495.1:9247210-9419710 GCF_902362185.1 Chanos chanos
AGCTGCCAGTCTTTCCCAGAAGCCCACCTTGGCAGCCTGCCAGCAGCCCATCCAAACTCACAAATAAAAGAGTTCCATGGTTCTGCCAATAAAAGAGTGGGCGGGGCAGTTCCGCCCACTGCATGAACTCTGCCTATCAGCACTGAGTCTGTGAGGAGAAAGAAACATACACACAGCGTACAAAGCCGAATTTGGTTATTGGGACAAAGTAAACTTTGCAAAGATGTGTGTGAGAGAGAGAGAGAGAGAGAGAGAGAGAGAGAGAGAGAGAGGGTGTTGTTAGCATGCTCTGTTTGATGCAAGACCCTCATAAACCAATTATGAATATTTAATGCTGTAGGACTGTGAGTGATGAATAATGGAGAACTACATTCACTCCCTTTTTTTTTTTTATATATATATATATTGTACATCAGTCCAGGTCTCCTTGTGTATGTTATAACTGGTACTTCCTCCATAGTTTAATAGACTAGATTGGCATCATCACTTTTTGTGCAATGGCAAAACAGCACTGTCAGCAAATACCAGCCACTTCTGTTTTTGGAAACGGTGATGCAATGAGGAAATTGTACATGCAAATGCTTCGGCAATGCTGTCGGAAATGTTGTCATTGTGGCACCAGTTTGCATGTCTGAGGTAATATCATTTTCATATATCAAACCATCTTTTTTTTCCCCCTTGACACACCACCTCTGTTTACAATTCATTGTTTGTGTGTTTTTTGAAATTGCTTGCAGTCTGTATGATAGCGTATGTGTGTGTTTTGTGTGCGCGGACTTTGCAATCTTCAGTCTAGATGTTGCAGTGCAACCGAGTTCATAGCCTCGTAAACCTTTAATACACACGCACACGTGCGCGCACACACACACACACACACACATACACACACATCAAAACTTAAGACTCTAATAAAGAGATGGCATGTCTATTTCTACTATTCCTGCCCCATGGCGTACTCCTCTGCTTGGATGAACACCAGCACTCTTAGATCTTTACGTAATGACTGCATGGGCTGATGCTCTTGCCTTGCATCCGTGGTGTAATGGTCCACCGTGCTCCAGAGAATCAAATGGGGGAGTGGGGGGGGGGGGGGTTAAAGTGGTGACTCAACCCTTCAGTCAATTATGAATTAAACATTCTCTGTTGGATGCACACTTGCAGGCCCACTGAAGTGCACCGCTCAGAGAGTTCACCATCGAGTCAAGAAGATCGAATGACATGTTTCACTGCCGTGTTTGCAATGTGTGTGTGAGTGTGTGTGTGTGTGTTGTGTATGTGTGTGCATGTATGTGAAGGTTGGGTTGAGAGATGATTGCACTGGGATGAGAGAGGAAGAATGGAGATGCCAAGGTCAATATAACCATTGGATGATGGAAACAGTTGTCTATTGGAGCACCACAACTGCATGAGACACCAGTGAGGGAGGACATTAACGCATGATACAGAGAATACGGAAGTAATAATAACTTCATATATTTCTATTAATTCTATTCATCATATTAATATATGGTAATAATAATGATACTACCACTACTAATGATAATAATAATAATACAGAAACTGTTTGCACCGAGAGCTGGTACTTTCTTTTGCCCAAGCTGATCATTCATCTCTTTTATTCTTACTAAAGAATAATAATGGAACTTGTGTGTTCGTTTCCTGCACGAGGGTACAGTGCGGAATCGTTATGTGGATGAAATCAGAGTGGCGTTTCAGGCTCGGCTCAGGCAGACGAAACAAGCGGCGGCATCAGAAGACTCCTCCAGCGCCGGCAGCGAAGTAGAACACACACACACACACACACATACACACGATTGGTTGATTGGTGCGATGACAGATTGAGCCGCGAAACGCAGCATGTACCAAGTGCGCGAGCGTGACGAGACACTGCCCGCAAGGCTCTCTCGCGTTATCCCACATGTAGAATAAAAAGGTGGAAATACGTTAACAATGCAGGTGCTTACGGTTCTCCCTCTCTCTCTCTCTCTGAGCGACCTGACCAACCACGGTTTAAATCTGCGTGCCTCTGCCGTCTTCTCTCAGCCAACAAAACCCTGTTTACCACCCCCCGCCCGCCTTTTCTCTCTCTCTCGCACACACACAAACACACACACACACACACCATCTGCAACAGTGCTTCCCAAATCACAATATGGGACTGAAAGGGTGATGAAACTGAGATGGGTTTTAAATTCAATAAAAGTGAATTGATTACCCCTTTTCATGTCTACAGCTCTAACAATGAAGTGGCCATTTCCTCCCCCCTGTAGTTCATACTCTTTGCGTTTGGGTCGAAGCATCTGCCCCAGGGTTCACTGCTCCACCACAATGCAGTGGGGTAAAGATCTCAGTGACAGAGCACGTTACATCATCAGCGTACAGTTCCATATAGCTGTTACATAATATGAAATTATATTTGGGATGCTTTATGAATGGAGACGCTTTTCTTTCTTTCTTCCTTCTATTCTTCAGTATCTTTTAGTGCTAGGAAAGGGGATGTTTGAGTGTCTAACCTAATTTATACTCTGAGATGAATGTGAAAGATCTTTGAGAAGTGTGGCGTTGCATTTGAGAGAGAATCAGCCACTTTCAGTCAAGAACAAGTACATTAACTAGAGCTGGGTTGACCAAACCCAGTCCTGAAAAACACACTTCAGCCAACCACTGATTACAGATCTTCAGAACCCCAGGACTAGGTGTGTGTGGGGGGGGGGGGGGATCCTCATTTAAGAGTAATATACCATTTTTACAGATATAGACAAACCTATGGCCCAGTTAAAAATCTAAATTAATTTAAAAAAAAAAAAAAAAAAGCTTAGTGATGATTATGCCTTATCTACGTTGCTTAGTGTGAGTGGTGTTTTTGACATGCAAACACACGACATGCCACGTGCACCGTGTCTGTCAGAGAGACCAGGAGGTGTGGGCTACTGGCACACTACGCTACACTGAGTCTCCATCCTTCTCTCTCCACCCACACACCCGTCATAACTCTGCTCCTCTCTGCCGAGCAGCTCTCCTGCAAGCAAAACACACACACGACACTACAGTGCCAGGATACATACCAACAAAGCATGTCAGTGTGGACCAAGGACCCAGTGGACTACTAGAGCAGTCAAACACAAATAAACAGCACCATTAGGTCATGTTTATTTCCAATCTAGTCCCACGGAGAGGATTTCTATGCTCCTTTAAATAATGCTACTGAGATTTTTAATGACTCACAATGGTAAACATTGCCTTCCATAACAGATTAAAATCCATCTTATGATACTGCTGCCTCTGACTGTTTCAACGCCCTTGCCCCCTTAGGTCAAAGTGGGACAATTTTCACTTACAGTTAGATTTCAGCAGGTACGTAAATGGTCCACTTACAAAGGAGCAAATGATGAAGCCTAATGTCAGGAAGAGAGGTTAAAAAAAAAACGACTTGAGGTTTTATCAGCTGTAGACTCAGTAAAGCTACAGAGCTCCCTCTCAAACTCCCACAAGCCTTTTCAAATCCCTCGTCATCCAAAAACCCTGACATATCCACGTTGCTCGGCAACTCGCTGAATCTCCAAAGACAGACACTCTCAACCTCCACTTGGAAGAGAAGTCCTCACATCACACGGCACGCATACGGAGCTAAAGCGCACCGAACCACACTCTGTGGAAAAAAATATAGAGCTGTTGCCATGGTGATATACAATGTGTTTGCTGGAGGCAGATTCAAAGGGGAAAAAAAAAACGACAAGGAAAACACGTCATTAAGTTCATGGTCTTTTATTGGAAAAAAAATTAAAAGACTAGCATGTACAACTTGGAATGAATGTAAACTGAACTCAAGACAGACAGTCCAGAGTAGACTCTGGTGGTGAAACCTCTACGTGCTCCAGATAAAAGTCAACACGCTCACGGTCAGAGTCGAGAAAACAGAAGATAGAAACGTTTATGGTACAACCGCGTTCCCTTGCCTAAAACTAAGACTCGCACATAAGGTGATGAGTCCAAAACTCTGAAACTCTGCCCCTCCCCCGCCCGCAAAAACCCGCTCCCGTTTCAACGCACAAGGAAACAAAATTCCAAATGTCCCGACATGCCA
This sequence comes from Chanos chanos, assembly GCF_902362185.1. Taxonomy (NCBI): domain Eukaryota; kingdom Metazoa; phylum Chordata; class Actinopteri; order Gonorynchiformes; family Chanidae; genus Chanos; species Chanos chanos. The sequence goes on from NC_044495.1 coordinate 9,251,295, forward strand.
AACATAGTTTAAAATCTTTTTTTTTTTTTTAAAATGCTCATTTTCTTAAAAATATCTCTGTTTAGTTTTTTTTTTTAAGCAAACTGCAAAGGTCCCATTCATTCCTCCTCTATGCAAGTTCATTTCCTACCCCCCCCCCACCCCCAAAACCGATTTTTCTCTCTGTAAATACAGACTGTACCTAATCCCCCACCCCAAACATGATCCCACATCGCCAGGGAGCTTGCTGGACTACGGCTCCAGTCTCAACTGCATGCATGAAAAACAGAAACAGGAAGAAGACAACTGGCCAGCCCAAACATTGCCATTAGCAAATGGAACATGTAAGCAGTTCGCCAAGTGCTTTCTTTACGTTTCCAAAAGGTTTTGTTTACAAGTATTATTTCTCGTTATTACAGATGTCTAAAGCAGATCTCTTTGGGAACAGGACCACTAACCAGTACATGCAGATAATTTTTGTTTGCTTTTTTTTTTTTTAAATATATCTTTTTTTCCCCCCTTAATATGGACAGATTTTCTCATTTTCAACATTCAGTTATGTTTTCTATACAGAAACAGTATGAATAAATGAATATTTTTGCAAGAGGTAAGTAAAACATTTGACTGATTTTTTTTGTCTTCTAAGGAGGTCAGGAGAGGACAGGAGGGCTTCACTTTGCCGTCATCATTTGTACAAATTCTGTTGGGAGGGGGGAAGAGCATGACAGATTAGATTAAGACTAAGTGATGAAAAACAGAAGAAAAAAAAAATACAACAAAAAAAACCAGGAATGAACTATGCGGTGATTAATTCTCTACATGTAATGACTGGCTGGATAGAGATTCTAACAGATTCATGTGAAAGGCTGACACAAAAGAACCTTACTCAGCAGGTACAAAGCCATAATTTTCACACTTCAATATTTTTTTTTTTCATTCCCACAATGTAAACTGAACAGCGCTGTACTTGGAAAGTTCTGTTACCCTGACACCTTTACTTTGAATGTACCCCCACCTACCCCCACCCCCACACACAAACACACACAACGACGCACTGAAACAACAGTTATTTACCTTCATAGTTGACCTGTCCGTCTCCATCAATGTCCGCTTCTCTGATCATTTCGTCCACCTCTTCGTCTGTGAGCTTCTCTCCCAGGTTTGTCATGACGTGACGCAGTTCTGCCGCGCTGATGTAGCCATTCCCATCCTGACAGAGACCAGGGGGAGGGGAATGAGTTGAATGACAACACAACAGACCAACTATGTTTATGCATTTCAAAGCCAAGCCCTCTTCAGGTTGCAATGTATGATTGTTTACACTGGAAAGAGACTTCTCGGAATCACTGCTTGCGATTCTTCATTGATAGGTGCGTCACGCTATCGATCATCCACACATTCAGTCACGCAACAACCATCACACCACATATATCTTTCTCTCTTTTTGCGCGCGCGCACACGCACACACACACACACACACACACACACACCTAGAACTGACCTTATCAAAGACTCGGAAGGCTTCACGAATCTCCTCCTCGCTGTCTGTGTCCTTCATTTTCCTGGCCATCATGGTAAGGAACTCTGGGAAATCAATGGTGCCGTTGCCTTCAGAGGAGAAAAAGGAAAGAGAACACATGAGAACTCAGGGCTGACCGACTGGACAGCCATTTCCACAACGCTGCCCTTTCCAAAAAAACAAGTCTCTTTGCCCTTTTTTTTTTTTTTTTTGCTGGGCCTTTAGACATCTGAGATTGCACAGGTCTCAACCGTGTTGGTTCACTCAGAGATGCTTCACTTGTGGGTATTCCTTAGCTCTCAAACCTGCTTCTAATATTCAGCAGCAGCTAGACACTGAGGAGTTCACTTGCATGTCAAAAGGGGGCGCCAGGGAGCGCTCCCTCCCCCATGGCCAGTGGCTGACTATAGTGAAGGATGAGCACTGCAGGAGTGTAAGCAGTTACTATTACAGCTCTTTTTTTTTTTTTTTTGTCAGTATGGACTTCAAAAGTAGAACAGTCGTCTTCAGCACAGAACCGTTCTCAAGAGAGTATGAATCGAATACACTGCATCCCTTGCGTATTTGACCAAACTCCCATGAGTGCCAGCTCCCTCTGCTCTCACGCCCGCTTGGCCAAACATCCTTTTTTTTTTTTTTTTTTTTTTTTTTTAAACGGCTGCCTACTCTCTAGAGCGTATCTGGCACGCGGTTGACTAAAATACTCACTGCATCTGCGGCTGCAGTCTTGTGTTTAAAAAAAAAAAAAAGAAAGAAAAAGAAACAAAGAAAAAAGAAATAAATAAAAATTCACAAAAAGTTCCCAAGTACATTTGTGGTCAGAGTCTTCCAGTGTTTAAGTGGGCAACTGTACATCAAACAATTGAACCTTCATCTGTGTGTGTGTGTGTCTATTTCCCCCCTGTATCTCCTCACTGTTTGAATTGAATACATTGAGCCACGCAGACACAGGCAAAGTGGGTTATGTAATGGATTTCATGAAGCCATTCTTACCTGCTGTTATTCAACTGGCTTTACTGCTGTCTGACCTACATAGTGCTTTTTGAGCAAAGCCACGACAAAACATACCATAATCATATCACTCATGCAGGGCCACCTTGGACATGAACCAGAGCTGTCGATTTACCCATTAACTGGAGACCAACTCACCACTGAGTCAGTGGCCGCTTACATAAGTGTACCCTGCCACTCAAGACAGCGGAGTGGTGAAAAGAAGCGAACGAGGATTTCTAGGTTTCATCTCCTCAAGTAAATTAGAATGTATACATCAGTATCCATTTAACATACACCCACATATAGCTGCCTGTAAAAATTCTAACAGAGCTAGAGACTTCATGGTTAAAAAGGCTCAAGTCACAATGCTTAAGCTGTCAAGCAACACAACACAAATGAATTCGGTGTTAAAAGGCTTTCTCTCCGGTCCGCTTACCGTCTGCGTCCACCTCGTTGATCATGTCCTGCAGTTCGGCCTCTGTGGGGTTCTGACCCAGGGAGCGCATGACTGTGCCCAGCTCTTTGGTGGTGATGGTACCGTCCCCATCCTTGTCGAACAAGGAGAAAGCCTCCTTGAACTCTGCATGGAGAGAACAGAACCATTACAGCACAAATCAGGGGGAAAAAAATCAAGCAATCGACACAAAAGAATGTCCAAGAGTTAACGTTAAAGATTACACTGTAAAGTTTCATTGGTGGCTCTACAGTTCTCAGTTATGGGCTAGGGAACGTATTTTGTTAGTAAATGTTGTTGTTTTTAAAACACCCCCTCTTAAAAACAGTTTGCAGGCACTAAACATTGTGGACACCGGCATTTGAAAAGGTCTTTGGCACTGAATGAGAGTACGTGAAAATGGACTTCAATGCCGCCGTGAAAAATCTCTGTGCCAAACGAGGTACTGCTGTGTCCTTTCCCAAGCTTTAATGACTCAATACAGTCCTCACTGCTCATACACAGCCCACTATTGCATTCATTATTCAGAAACATCTCAGGAGAGTGCCACTGGTCTGCTTACCGGCAATCTGCTCTTCTGTGAGTTGGTCAGCCTGCAGGCAAGGCAAAAGGAAAAGAGAGAGAGTTTATACGTGAAGATCTCAGATGGAAGACGTGGGCAGAATCCAATCGGAAGAGTTCAGAGTTAAACTCAGAGTTAAAATATTCTATATGCTTGTAAAACGACACTGCACGTGGAGGAGGAACAGTGTGAAACACTAGTGCAGAGACAAGGACAAAAAAGGGAAAAAAAAAAATCAATACAAAACTATTTGAAATGCATGCTGATTGGTGTCCAAATCTCAAAAGAATTGCAGAGTCATTTGACAGTGCATTTACATTTTAAGGGAATTCAATAGCCAATAAAGTATGAATGTTCCTAATCGCAGCATAAAATCTCTGCATGAATATCCCCTGGTTTCCAAACACTGGGGGATTCTGTGTTTTTCCCCTATAAATCTCTTATGGAAACCAAACCAGTCATGCACATACAACCCAGTAAAACTGATATACACTTAATAATAAACCCCTGTCCCAAAGATGGCTCCATAAACCACGTTAATCCAGAAGAACGCCTCTCCAGCTTCGATAATTCGTAAGTATGATGAATTATCGTGTCAAAATGCTGAACGAAAACACAAGGATTCACTTATCAAAGCTCACAACTAAAGACAATCCTTTTGTTGTCATAGAATAAGACAAGCCTTTTTAGAACAATGCAAAACAAAAAAAAAAAATATCACAAGACTCCCTCACTGAAACAAACTTCAAATTCTTTTTCCATATTCAGTGACATGCAACCTTGATCTCATCTAGCTGGATGTCCGTCAGATCTGCCACTAGCTTCTTAGCTTTGGGTTCACGGTCCTGCCAGGTTTCTGTCTTCTTCGTTTCTGGTTTTCCCTCGACGAGAAGGGGTCCTTTCCTGGGCTTCACCTCAGCAGTTCCAATAGTCCCAGCTTTGGAGGTCAACGTATCCAAAGCCTTACGCACCATCAACAGCCCTTCTGCCAGGCACTCTGCCCGTTTGGCATTTTGGATGCCCTGACGCCTAACCTCTGCCAGCTCTGTCCTATTCAGCTGCAGCCCGTTCCTCAAGTCCTGCACCTCCTTCACCATGCTGTCCACCCTGCTGTTGGTGGAGTCTACCAACATCTGCAGGAACGACCTGTAGTTCCTCTCCTGTTGTTCTATAAGCTCCTTGTAGAAGAACTGCTGTTGGTCCAACAGCTCATACACCATGGACAGTGATATCAGGTCATCCTCAGGGTAGATGGCTGCCCTTTTGGGCAGCATGTTTCTCAGTGGGGATGGAAGTCTTGGCTGGTTCTCAAACTCCCTGGCTGGTCAAACTGATGGACAGAAGAGCAATGAGGGGGCAGTGCTGACCTGTAGCCCGACACCAGGGCCAGGGCCCATGTGGCTACCTCCTGGACTGCAAGACTGATGCTGTATTGGATATCTAGGGGAAGAAAGTCCAGTTGGGCCATTTCAACAGTGGCCTCCCTTTGATAGATCACAAGAGGCGCTCTTCACCAGAATCCGGGTTGTCAGCAGGCTGCTACGGTTACAGAGAAGAGGATAGGCGGATCGTTTCCGTGGTTATGGCTCGGTCAAATACGTGCTCCCAAAATCCATTCTGATGGCACACGGGGCGCTATGGCGATCATTGACGCTAGCTAGCCAATACAGCCGTGGCCAGTGACAAGTGACAGCTAAATCAAAGGTGCGCGTCTGTTTTAGTCTCTGTACCTCTCATTTTACCTCTACCTATGAGCATCAGTTTACCTGGGCCTGTGTGTCTGCGTCTGTTTGGGTGTATGTGACCCTTCTGATTGACTGCAGGGCATTCACTTTGCTTTACTCGTGCAAACACGTCTGTCTCACTCACTCTTCACACATCACCACTGGTAAATCCATCCCTAGAAGATGATCTCTCTCTCTCTCTTCCACTTTTCATTTGACTCAGTGGGAGAGGACAGCTCACTCTCTCCCCAAGTGCCATTTTAACTAAGCCTGTGACTGAGTGTCTTTCTCTGTACCTGTAGCCCCATGAGTCTCAGCCCAGATTTAAGCTTGCGTCTCTGGCTCGCTCTCCCTCTCTTGCTTGCACACTCATTCTCAGTCCATTCTTGGCTATGTATGTCCATCTCATTTTCTCTTGCCTTCTCTTTCCCTAACTCCTGCATCAAACTTGGGGGGGGGGGGGGGGGGGGGGGGGGGGGGGGGGGGTCGGTGTCTTGTGTGGTAGCAACATTCCTCTGGCAGTGACCCAGGGAGGAGGTTCTTTCTTCTCAACCACTGGGGGGGTGGGGGGTTGGGTGTTGGGGGGAGGGGTCGTCAGGCTCACTGCATCCTGCGCCACCACTGGAACTCTGCCAGGCCAGGCGCCATCCAGCAGGGCTTTGAGCACACGACACGCTGCTGCTGGGAATTTGGCCTGGATCTGGAAATGCTGCGCAACGCTGCCTGGCATCTGGCCCCGATCCGGACTTTGCTGCACACCAGCTGTTGAAAACACTGACCCATTGGGCCTGAAAACACGCGAGCCGATAATCAGTGTGGAATTGCCGCTTTCACACTGTGTTTACGAGTCAGCCTTTAAGACCGTTACTATGGCAGTACCAGACGGAGAACGAGGTTCCTCCTACCAACAAGAGAAGAGCTAGCTCTGCTTTCTGGGTGGCCAACAATGGTGCAGTATGGAAAATCTGCGAGCCTTGTATTAGATCTCACACACACACACGCTGTACCACTACAGCATATTCTGGCAACACCAGACTGATCCCACCTAACCTTCCACAACAAACCCATCAGCAATAGAAATAACATGCTGGGATTCAATCTAGCTGCCAGGGGGGGCACTGTAATTTTAAACCATCTTCATTCAGTTGATTAGATGCAGCTCTTGATAAAATAGCTTACGTGCTGTTCTTGATAAAATGGTATGTGGAGAGAAAAATAAATAAATAAAAATGACCCGGGCCCAGATTATCACTCCATGCCTTGTATGAATTGAATGCGAGTTGAAGAACTGGTCCCCACACAGGACAATCTTAGACCGCGGTGCTAAACGATTGCAGCGCTCCGTTTATTCGATCGCCTGAAGAAACATAAACCCCACGGTCACACTCTGTCGGTCAAACGGCACACATGTTACTGCCCATTCTGCAGGGTCACGTCACAGCGGCACAAACCAGTCTTCCAGATCTTTCTGTGCAGAAAACCATGTTGGTGCGTTTCCTCATCGGGGGCTAATTGCATCCCATGGCGTGACTTTGAGAAAGAAACAGGGTCAAAGACCCCACAGCTACAGCAGAGTTCAGAGGAAGATGTTCTGCTCAAAACAGAACTGCCATGAATAAGATTTACTATGATTTAAAGGCAACACCTTTAATAGAACAGGAAAAGGTCACAATGTGACTGTCATGGCTGAAGACAAAATCGTTATCATCTGCTCCACAATGAATCCATCTGCTAAAAATTCCCGTAACAAATCCAATTTCACAAGGAATAAGAACCAACACAGAGCCTCCAATGTATTCAACACTGTGGCTTTTCAGACTCTAACAGATCATGTCTGTATGGACTCATTTACTGCCACTATAATATACGGCTTTGTTATCCTCGGTTTTGAACAAACATTCCTTCCATGCACTCTCAGAAACAATCCATTCTTTGAGCTCAGAAACATAATGTATGCAGTGGCTTCTGTTCTCCTTCCTGCTGAACTGATAATTCAAAAACAGCAATTAACCCATCTTGGCCAACACGCAGGACCTCCTGGGGTGCGCTAGTTCTTGCTTAGATTTTTAGCGCAGATTGCTTCTAACGGGCCTTGCATTGAGGTGGCTGAAATTACTGCACAATGGTGATTTCAACTAGTCCAACTAAATGACACTGTAATTAAATATTTAATGGGTGGGGGGTACATCAATACATATTAGATTGCATCATCTCAGAAAGCTGCCTTCTGTGCATCAAATCATGTTTCCATAGAGAGACGTTTAAGGCAGACGTTTAAGGCAGCTATCGAATAGTGGCCTCGCAATGAATAACTTTCACTCTCCCTCTGTACGCTGTCTAAAACGAAACTACAAATAACCCAACAGGCCACCAAAGTTAGACGGTTTACTTTCTGAAAACACCCACACTCCCTACGGCACTGGGTACATACAGTAATCTTAGGCGTATTCAAGTAGGGTAGACAGTGATATAACTGGCAAAAGAGGCATTTTTAAAAAGTCATAAAGAAGCTGTCCTCGATTCGACGAACGACGTGCTTTTCATGTGTGTTAACCTCGGAGGTTCCAAAAGGTCCGACTAATCAGACACTTACGTTACATCAGGCACTGACCACGTTAGTGATTTGTTATACTTAAACAAATTAGTCTGCTACTGTCATTTGGAATGGTGAGTAGCAAGACATAAAATGACATAAAAGATAGTACTCGTTTTCAATGAATGTGGCGGACGAGCGATTTGCACATGCATGGCGACAACCGGATCAGTCTCCCATTTTAGCAGCGATAATCAACCATGAGAATACCAAGTTATTTCGCAGGCGCATAATATGAACTTATTTGCACATTCCTAATTACTAACACGTGGCCATCGGATAAACGAAATTCACAGATTATAAGTATGGGTGACATTAAATTATCGTACAAGTGCTGCGGCAGGCATATTCGCAGTAGCCTTATCCTCGCGAAATTTTCATCGAAACCCAAATGAGAGAGCTATACGAGGCGACTCCCAAAGAATCCCCTTCTAACTGTACCAAGACAAAAAATGGTTGTACTCGCTGTTAACGACTTAGATTTAGATTTCTATACGTACCATTGCTCTTGACGTTGGATGTGCTGGGTTTGTCAAGCTAGACTACAATCTTCCCGATCTCCTATAGAAGCCTCCACCGATGGGCTGTAGGTGTGTAACTGAAGTGATCTGCGTCTATATATCTGTATGTATTCCTCCGCCGAGCAAACAACTTACGCTTACTTCCGCATTTCCTCGCCGCAGAGCACTGTCAATAACCCACCAATAAGTCCACGGATCCCTCCCACTTCAGCATCATAACATCAAAGAAATTTATAAAATTCTGTCTGGGGAAACAAGAACAAGAACTTGACTGAATGCGCACATTTCTTTAAAATGTAGTATAACTGTGAGATAAGAAAAAGAAATAATACATATTGGCTTTATTTCAGTGGAGAGACGTTTAGTTGGTATACATCCATGTAAAGTAAGCACATCACAACAACTTACGAATGACAACAGAAAATATAAAATGAACATGTATATATGGAAATATCTAGTGATATTCAACACTAAGTCATCAGACTGGTTGGGTATCTACAGTAATACAGCTGAAACAAACCATATAAAAGTTGTCTGATTTAATTAAAGAGTTTTATATAACTTATGACTTTTAATGTAAAAAAGCACCAAGACAATTACAAATTTGCGCATAAATTACATCAACTATAGTAGATTCAAAGGGAGAAAATCTTAGAACGGTAATGAATAATGTTTCAGACAAATATTAGCAAGGATCGATTTGGACAGGTTCATCCACCTGTGTGCAGGTTATTCAAAAGACAAATATAGATCTCCACTAAGAAAAGAGAACATAATGTCTCTACAATATCATATTTATCCTCTCAACTTCTGAGAACTCTTTTCAAGTCTCTAAGGTCAAGAAATAATTAAAACACATAATTAATCTTTCATTCTCATTCAATAAACTTAAACTTCACTATTGTTTAAAATAGCTTCAGACTTTTTTACATATATAAAATGTTCTGTATGTGTCAAAAAATTCATCTATCATCGCACTATTAAAAGACATTAAGAGTTGGAATTCACCATCGCACTATTTTTAATAAAGGGACTAGTTAATTTTGGCGGAAGGATATACTCCACATTAACTTCCAGTCTCTTTTCAGGACGCCAAATATAATGCAGTTCTTGTTGAGACAGAAGGCGCGATTGGTTACGCTGGACCTGCAATACTCCGCTCCATGAAAGAGCATCGCTGATTGGCTACGTTAGACCTGCAATGCGTCAAGCAATGGCGCTCAATTTAGCCCGGGTAGTGTAAGGAAATAGTGTAAACGAATCCAATGTTCCGTTGGTTGTCTATCTACAACCGTTCCGCAACTTCTTGGAGACGACACCATGCAAGTTTGTGATATGTGTCGAACTCGTTTAATCTAGATAGCAAAAATACGCAACTACACCAAGACCTGCTAGGTTTGCGTTTAGCAAGGGAGGTGTGTTAACAAACGATTGGTCACTGCAAATATTCACAGAGCAATTTGCATGTAGCCACGGAGTTGAAAATTACTAATGTAAAATGTGAACCAAGAAGTAGTGTCGAATAAATAGTGTCTCAAGAAGTAAAAACTACATAATAAATCAGTTATTTAGAACGTAATTGTCCATAGATTACAATAAATCTGCATGTTGCGCACAACATTTACACCTCAAACGTGCTGAACCGGCAGTGGCCTCTAGTTGACACTGGTAGCAACAGAATGAAAACATATCAGGAGTGCATAATTTTCGTGAAAGATAATAAAGTTCATGTTTGCACTCTTTGGGGCAATGAAACGTGTCCATTCTAATTTTAAAACAGTGTCTTGCCAATATTAGTATGGTTTAGTTATCTAGTACACGAACTTCCCGGCGACGCATTATTTGACGTCATAAGTCAGCGACTGTTTTCATTGAAAAGAGCAACATGGCCTTATTCCCTGCGTTTGGGGGAGCCTCAAACACAAAAGTTGAAAGCTCCCGTAAAGGTAAGTTCAGATGGAGTTACTTTACCTTTAATTAAATAATTCAAAGCACACTCTGACAGTTGATGTAAGACAAACAGGAGCACAGAGCCAGTGCAATGCATTATACGAGTTAGCAAATTGTCAACTAGCTGCTTCAAAGTCTCCTAAAAAACTTCACCAAACTAAATGAAGAAGGCGTAACTAGGGACAACTTATGATTTCAGGCGTCGTTAAAATGTTGTGGAGTCATGCTGGTGTTGGTGGCAACGTTTTTTTTTTTTTTGACATGCCCCCCAAACTTGTTAAGGTAGCACTGTTGTTTAAGATGGGTGCTTATTAGGAATGCTATGTCATCCACACATAACATTATCAGTGATACACAGATTATTGTTCTTTGAGGTTGACGAAGAGAAAGTATTATTACTGTTGCAAGTCATTATGATATTAGTTAAGCGTCGTTCGGATTTTCCCTCAACGCGCGAGTCCACGTTGCTTTCGTTGTAGCCATAATGTTGGTGTATGACCTTTTGAAGTCCATTTTCAGCTATCTAGTAGCTTACTACTTTGTTTGGAGTCTTCTTAGTTTGTTATGAAGTTGTATGAATACATAGGAACTATTGAACAGGCGATATGCTAATGAAAGATCACGAAACAGATGCAGTACTTGAGACTGCTGATCAAAGCCATTGTTGCCACTGCAGTATGAGATCAGTATCATCTGTACTGGTCTCAGTCAGCATTGCATTTGGCTTTTTACCTTTAAGTCCGAGAGGTAATGGATAGCCATTCCACTTCTACTTAGAATTTGGAGGATTGACTCTTCTCAACTGTCAAGGTTTTTTTGGAGCTCAACTTCCTTCGGATAGCTTACTGCATTTGCTTTAGCTGTCAATAGATCTGATTAATCCGGACCATAAAAGCCCAGGAGAGCTAATTGCAATTGATTAGACATTCTTTCTTCTCTGTCCCAACAGACCTGGAATGGCTGAGCAATCAGAGTTTCCACACAGATGATGCCCTGACTCTCCATCAGAGAGTTGTGGAGAAAGCCAGTACTGAGGCTCAGGGCTTGTCGGAGACAAGGTGAGATCCTCACTCCAGTTCTTGTTATCAATTAATATGTTTTATTTGCTTCCACCTCCATGTTGGGACTTATTCAAATCAATGAATTAAAAAAAGGACATACAGTAATCTTCTTTGTTGCAGCAGTAAACAAGTATCTTGCACTTTCTTGTGTAGTATTTCTCAGTTTATAATAATGTAATTATTATACATACATACTTTTATTTATTTATTTATTTTTGCATTTACAAGTATTTCAAGTAGTTCCTCATTTCTGTAGTATTTTTCTGTAGGGAAAGGTAACCCTGCTTGTATATTTATGGTATTAATATATGTCTTTTAAGAGACCAAAAACATCAAAAAGAAGAGCATGGCTGTGATAGCGATGAGTATATCAGATCCAAAAGGAAGAAAAAGAAGGAAAAGAAGAAGAAACGAAAGAAGCAGAAGAAGAGGACCGGGGGGTCTTCTGAGAGCAGCAGCTCAGAGTCAGATACAGTCTATCCCAGTGACCTGCTGAAAAAAGCAGAGAGCGCTGAGCGGTGAGAAGGCTCCCAGTGTTTTTACTGGCTTTAAACTTTGGCTCTGCCCTATGTCCATTTCCAATGTCCTTGTCCTCTGTCATTTTATCTCCAGACAGGAATCTCAAGTTCAGCCCGGAGATTCCTTCGCGTGGCTGGATGACCTCCAGGGCTCCACCGAGAAACTTTTCTGCATCGACAGGAGAGCAGATCCAGCCAACTGGGAATACAAGTCTCTCTACAGAGGAGATATAGCCAGGTTCTCTCTCTCTCTCTCTCTTCCCCCTATCAGTTTGTTTATGCTATCCTTTACCCTCTCTCCAGCCATTGGCTGCTCTGGTGCTTTATTTCAGCTGGGTTGTTCAGGAGTCAAGGTCAGCCAGAAGCAAATGCTTCACAGACAGGTCTGTTTGTAAGACACTCAGTTTCATGCCCAGGCAGTCTATCTCTCTTACTAAATAAGTGTTGTAGTATCTTGCCTCCAGAGCTGTCCTCAGCATGGTTGGGGTCAGTTCATAAAATTAAAATCATTGCTTCTAATTCAAGCCCATAATTGGAATTTGGAAGTGAAAAACCTGCTAAGGAGACAATTGGAATTTAACCCGAAAGGTGAAGTAATAGGACCTTTTGTGTTACTATGTCTGGAGAAAGAACTATATTGTGTTTTATGTGTGCATGTGTGGGTTTTAGTTTGTTTGTTTGTTTTGTTTTATTGTTTTGCATTGTGACACAACCAAATATGTCTGTTTTCAAATGGCCATACCTGTATTTGCTGGTATGTATTTCGGCTCATTGCAGTTTATGCTTATTTTTATTAGGGAACAGGCCCATTCCTACCTCCTCCCTTACCAGAGCTTTTTAGATGGACTTGTGTGTGTGTGTGTGTGTGTGTGTGTGTGTGTGTGTGTGTGTGTGTGTGTGAGAGAGAGTGTGTGCGCGAGCGTGCGTGCGTGCGTGTGTGTGTGTGTGCGCGTGCGCGTGTGTGTGTGTGAGAGAGAGAAACAGGTGATACAGGTCACACTGCTTGAACAGGTCATTAGTTGACTAGTTCGTGAAGCCCTAATCATCCCAGTGCATTAGCCTAAATGAATGCTTTGAACAAACACCACACCGTTTGATGGCCAAGGGTTTAATGCAATTTACATCTTCAGTCATTGCAGATAACACCTCCTTTGGTTGTGGAATTTTGTGAAATTTTATTGAACAGAATTGCTCTGTTTCCTCTGTATCCAGTTCACTTCCAATTCACATCCTATAGACTAGTGTCAGTTCAAACTCAGGATTCATGTTACCAGTATTGAACTGGAATTAATCATCCATTCTCAGTTCAATTCAGAATTGAGTCCCAACCCTGGTCAATAGCTAATCTCTCAGTGTCCACAATATCAGAGTTTTGCATGAGGTCCAGCTCTGCAGGAAATGGGAAGATTTCATCAGATCCTTGTAAAGCATTTCTACATTCTTCAGTAGTGATAACCACAAAACACAACTAGTTATCATTATCTATTTGCACACATGTCTTGAGTGGCAGATTTTGCTAAACTTTTTTTATGAACAGCACAGGAGCAACAAACTCAAGTTCTGACAGACAACCAGCCAATAGCTGTTTTAATCTGGTTTTAGAGCTGGCATCTGTAACTAAGAAACCGCAATCAATACTCGCTAATTCTCTTTCCTTCTCTCTCTCCTTGCTCTTACTGCGTGCATCTCCCTTACACACACACACACACCCACACACACGCACACACGTCCTGCTGAAGTAGTTCTCTCCAGTCAGACACAGATACACATAACTGTGATCAATATCCCTAGCGGGTTGGGTTTTATGATACAGTAGTGACTTGACATTCGCCGCTAATGAAGGTCAGGTACAGCTCAGCATAGACATTATGTTTCTCATTCCGTCTTTCCTTAATTATCTTTTAGTCTTATGTAACGTGCATATAACATGCCCCCTCTCTTTTTAATAAGGTATAAGAGAAAAGGCAGCTCCTCGTTGGGACTGGACAGCAAGACCCAGGCTGTGAGCTGGAATGACTCTGGTCCGGAGAAGAAACGCGTGGACAGAAAGCCAGAACGGTACTTCTCCTCAAGTTTCCGGCAAGTTCTGCGCTCAGACGGCCAGCCAGCTCTGCCCGCACTAACAGAACCCCTGACCAACACCCCTTTCATTCCCCTTCCCGCCTACCCAGAGGACCAGAACCCTGCCGCGCAGCAGCCCAGCTCCTGGGTCAACCCACTAGGTGTTTACGACTCCAGCACCACCCTCTGGCTCCAGGGCAAAGGTCAGGCAGAGGTTAAAGGCCAGCAGCAGCGAGGCGAGGAGCCGGCGGGGGTCGGAGGCGGACCGCTCATGGCACGCGTGGAGGAGTTCAATAGGAAACTGCGGGAGAATCCCACAGAAACGCACACATGGCTGGAGTTCATCAGGTTTCAGGTGCAGATATGATCCTTTTTGTCGCTTTCTGTGTCAGAGCACAGCTTTCAACGCACATTCTCCCCTTTAAACAGCCTGGTTCGGCTCCGTTCACCTCAGTTCAAATCAGTTCCGTTCAGAGGTTCTGTAGGGGCATGACTGAAAATATCACAAAAGCGTCGAGAATAAGAAAATAAAACTAGAATTTAACCAACTCTTTTGTGTTTCCAATTTTACAGGATGAGCTGGCAGCCCATTCCGGCACTTTCTCCGGGGCGCAGGACAGTGACGCGGAGAGGAGGCGCGGGTCGGTTCGTGCTTTGCTGGAGAAGAAGGTAGCCATTGCCGAGCGGGCCGTGGAGGCCAATCCCAGCTGCGTGGAGGTCAAGTTGGAGCGTCTCAGACTGTGCAAGGAGCTTTGGGAACCAGCCACACTGCTGAAAGAGTGGAAGAAACTGGTATTCCTCCACCCAAACAGTGCTCCCCTTTGGAGACACTACCTCCTCTTCACACAAAGTCACTTTAGTACTTTCTCGGTGTCCAAAGTCAACGCAGTCTATGGAAAGTGCCTGAGCACTCTGAGTTCAGTGCTGGATGGGAGTATGGTTTCTCACCCACCATTGCCAGGCACTGAGGAGGACATGCTAGGTAACAGTCATTCCAAGTCTTCTCAGAATGCATATGTCAGCTACACTTAAATAGGCTCGTGTGTTTCATTTTTATGAACGCTATGCATTTGCTGAATATTTGACAATCAGTGCAGTGACATCTGCCACTTTCCAGCTTTCCTCTCTTTCTCTCTCTCTCTCTTTCTCTCTCTCCTCGTGTTTTTTCCCCTAATCATTCTCTCCCCTCTCTCTCTCCTCGTGCTACGGTTGTGACAGCTGCTAGATTGAAATGGATATGTGCTGTGATGATGTGTGTAAATATTTGTGGAGAGTTGAGCTGGTATTTGTGTTTGTGCTGAGGATGGTATTGAACGGCTTTTTGCTGGGATTGTATTTCTGTGCTCCGAGTGACCATCAGACAAGAGAAAAGCTGATGACTTGGCACTTCAGAGAGGTGAAATCTTTAGTTGGCTTCGTTAGAGATGTACAGACAGTGGCGTTGACAGAGTAAACAAACTGTGACCAATATGAACTCATGCAAACATCCCTGCTAACGTCAGCAGTATTCCCCACCTCCTCTGAGTAACTACCTATTTTAACTGAATTTCATTTGACATAGGCCAAAAATCACATTTTAAATGCATGGATGGTCTTTAAAGTATGCATGTGTGCTTGTGCGTGTGCGTGTGCATGTGCGTGTGTGTGTGTGTGTGTGTGTGTACTGCTTTGTACAGATATGTCCAGTTCAGTACGGCTTCATACGGAGCTTTGATCCCCTGAATTGAGTCTTAGGTCTTTGGCTGTCACCTCTTGATCAGGCTAATTAAAGAATTAATTAAAATTTTAAAAAAAATATCATAGGGGTGCCGATAAGCGTGTGTTCTGCGGCCCTGTTCAGGGCTTTCAGGGAAGACAGATGTTGGCTGCATGACAGAGCTCTGAGTCGAACTCTGGCTCTGTATGAGACTGAAGACTAAAGTAGGCAGGATAGCCTACAGGAGTCTCACTTTCCTTCGACAGAAACTCACTCTGGATAGGTAGTGATGGCTGTTTGAATGGACAGAGGATCGTGGCGGTTATTTTATATGGAGATTGGTAGATCCCTGTATCGATTAGAGTAGATTAGATGGTTGGAAGTGTGTGAGGTGATATCAAACTAATGCACTCTGTTCAAAAGTACAATCCAGTCTAGTTTATTCTTGGCTGCAAGATTTAGGTGCTCTAACCTAACCAGAGTTTTTTAACAATTGTAATCATTGACTAAATTATGCATTTATGTTCATATAGCAACTTAATGTTTGTAGAACCTGTTATTTTACTCTAAGTTATTCTTTTGAGAAGAAGAGTGATTGCAGATGAGCTGCGCCCTGTTTTGATCCAGTCAATTTTGCCCTCTAGTGTTGAGAATTGGAATTGCCCTAAGGAAATCAGATCGATCGAAGACTAAATCTGTCACAGTGTCCATTTCACTTTAGGTTTTTCTCTTTTACAGAGTTTAACTGAACTGTAGTTTACGTCTGGAGGATTTTAAATTAACATATTAAATCAGTCCCTCTTTCTGCAGCAATCTTCCTACAGCAGTGCCATTTCCTGCGGCAGGCTGGCCACTCAGAGAAGGCTGTCTGTCTCTTCCAAGCTCTGCTAGACTTCACCTTCTACAAGCCAGACAGTGTCAAAGAGCTACCCACCAGACAGCAGGTACACACACACACACACACACTCTCAAATACTCAGTCCACACCTCTGTCCTAAGCATTCATATTTGACACATATAAACACACACACACACACACATACACATAGAAAATTGTTTCCATTTGTAGTGGAGAGACTATGTTGCAGTGTGCTCATGTGTGAGTGAAAGCAAAGGTGAGCACAGTGTTCTGGTTTGTATCAGAATGCTTTCTCTCTCTCTCTCTCTCTCTCTCTCTCTCTCTCTCTCTCTCTCTCTCTCTCTCTCGCTCTCTCTCTCTCTCTCTCTCTCGCTCTCGCTCTCTCTCTCTCTCTGCGCACAGGAGCAGATTGCTGAAGGAGCGTTTATTATGCATGGCTGCTTTTTAACACAGACTTTCTTCAACAGCAGGGCAGTCAGATCTCTATCTAATTGACAGCCAAATTCTTTTCTGCTGAGTACCAGCAAAAAAAAAGGGGGAACCTCATAAACCAAGCATTGAGTGTCAGCCCCCTTTCACTCTGTGACTCTGTGCTCTTTACCTTAAGTGTAGGACAAGTCCTACAAACAACGACAGAAATTCAGGTCATTTTCTTTGAGAACCAGTCAGGGGAATTTGTACATTTCTGTTTCTTCTCCATATAAGGACATGAAGAGCTCTTGAATTCCCACCGCTGCGGTCCTCTGGAGACTATGGTTATTTGTAGAGAATACCAAGCATTTGCTTGTGCTATTGATTCCAAGAAAGGAGTGAATGTGCATAATAGTTTGTTTGCCCTCTGGCTTTGTTTCTGCTCTCTTCCTTTTCTATCTGTCCAGAAGATAATTGTGTTCATGATTGTGCATATCTGTGCCATAGACTGTTTCATGGGTTTGCATGAAGAAACACTAGTTATAATTGAAAATATTGTTAATGTAGACTGCACGGTGGTCAGATGTTTGTTCTTGTTTTTTTGAGAGGAGAATGGAAAGGGCTGTTTGACTTGTATGTGATGCAGAGGTAAAATAAAATATACCACTGTTTTCTTTGGATTAAAACTCGTGTAGCTATTTATTTTTTTTGGCTCTGGTCTCAGATGCTGTAATTCTGAACTTCGAGGGGTGTTGCATGGCTACCTGTTTCTGTCCTTGCAGCTCACTTAGACACACACTGCTGCAGTAGTCATCCAATCAAAAGGTGGCATTCTTACTGTGATTGGTTTATCTGAAGCACAGCAGTGCTTTTGCGCTGCAGCAGGAGGCGGTTCTGGCATTCAGCAGAAATGCTGACCTGAGTGACTACTTCTCATTACTAGACTGACTGTTTCAGTCCAATAAAGCACTTGGAAGTACTCTTTAGTCAATGAGAGTGGTTCTGGTTAGGCATAGATAGAATGCCACTTCTGCTTGTGACGGTCAAGTAATTCTTTAAGCACACTTGAACTGATATTAGGACTCTGAAACCTTGTAATTTAGTCTTTTATTCTTTTTTTGTCTGTTTGTGTGCGTGCATACATGCACGTGTGTGTGTGTGTGTGTGTGCGTGTGCGCGCGTATATGCAGGTGGAGTTTTTTGAGCCATTTTGGGACAGTGGGGAACCCAGGGTTGGAGAGCATGGGGCCAGGGGCTGGAAAGCTTGGATGCATCAGCAAGAGAGAGGAGGCTGGGTGGTCCCTCCAGAGGCTGGTGAGTCATTATACTGTCCGTTATCTCAGTCTAAGCCTGACATAGAAATGAGTCTCTACAATCCTATTAATCATGCAGACCCCTAGAGATCTTACACTAATGCACTGAATACAATCCCATTGACATTGCCTGTGCTAACCATCCAAACCAATTCCCTGTCCCAGAGGATGATGAAGATGAGGACGAGGAAGATTCTGAGATCAAGGACAAATCCTGGCCAAAGTGGAAGATCTGGTTAGATGTCGAATCGTCTCGGGAGGCAAAACACTGGTTACCTTGGAGACCAGACAAAGCAAAGGGCCAATCAGAAGAGGACTGTGAAGACCCTGACAGACAGGTATTTACTTCATAAATAGATAATCATATTTCTTGCCTTCTAACCTCACTTATATGAGAGCAGACATGTTTTTAAGAAGTTTTAATTCTACGAGCTGTCAGTGTCAAGGGCAAAGTAGCTGGGTTTACAAGGAGCTGACCTTTGTTTAATTCTTTTTTTTTTGTTTTTTGGCTTGTTTTAAAATAGAGGCTAGTATTATCAGCGTACTGCTGTGTGTTGATGGTGGTCTTTTTTTTTTTTCTGTGCAGGTTCTCTTTGATGACATTGGGTCTTCTATGATCAGGATAAGAAGCCCAGCCCTGCAGCTACGCTTTATCCTCTCCTTTCTTCAGTTCCTTGGCCTGCCAGGACCTGTGGGTACCACCAGAAGTCCCTCCCACAGTCTCATCCTGGATGACCTCTCACTCTTGGCTGAAGGTCCTGACCCTGAAAGACCCCTGACCTCT
Organism: Chanos chanos; assembly: GCF_902362185.1. NCBI lineage: Eukaryota > Metazoa > Chordata > Actinopteri > Gonorynchiformes > Chanidae > Chanos > Chanos chanos. Next base: position 9,270,293 of record NC_044495.1, read on the forward strand.
TATGACTCTCTAAAGACAGGAGTCTGCTCTGTGGGTCACATGACATTCTTGCTCGACCCCAGGAGGCAGCCAGGCCTGTGTAAATCAGGGGAGGAGTTTGTGCGGAATGTTCTAGAACAGATTATGCCTCTGGTGTCTGTGCAGGACAGAGCTGCTCTCTCCCTCTGCTGGCTGCAGTATGAGAAGCTCAAGGTCTGTACTTCTTTGTGAATACTTGTGTATCTCTCTTGATATTGGGGCAAAAAGGTTGTGACTATTACATTTGATTTTGCCATCCCAATTAAATACTGATTTATGTACTGGAATTCTTTTTTTACTAATCTGTTGATATTTTACTAAGCCTCTACATCTTAATTTTGGATAATGTTTTTGATGTTGAGTGTTATGTATACATAAGCTTCTCTGTGTTTGTGTTTGTGTGTATATGTGTCTGGTTCAGGTGCTGAGGTGTGTTTGCAGCAGGAATAAGAAGCGTTTGAAAGCTCAAGGTAAACGCAGTAAGAGGCTGGCAAAGCGTTTGCTGAAGGAACCAGAGAACAGAGGCAGTTTGGCCCTCTGGAGGGAGTATGCCCATCTGGAGTGGCTTCTGGGTAATCTGGAGGAGGCACGCAAGGTGTTCGACACGGCTCTGGGACTCGGCATATCTCGAGGCTTGGCTGATCCTGACCTTTGTGACCTCTGCCTACTTTATGCCCAATTAGAAGTTGAGGACGCCTGGAGGGTTGGTGCACAAAACTCTGGGACTCCCCCCACCTCCTCTTCAGCGGTCCATGTGCTCACCAAATTAGCTGAGGGTACAGGGTACGCTCCATTCTCAGGCCAAATTAACCCTGTAACTATACTAAAAGCTAGGAAAACCTATGAGCAGACCCTAATGGCCAGCCTGCCAGGACAGGAAGATGCCGTTTCCCACGGGGGCAGTAAGAAACTTAGGAGAGTGGCTGCACTGGTTGGTTGTTTTGGACTCTTTCAGTATTTGACAATGGGAATAGATGCTGCTGATGCGGTCTATAGCCAAGCAAGGGACAGACTAGCTGAGAGATCAGCAATGGAGGGCAGCAGTGACTCAGAAACACCCTCAGAATGTGAGGCTGTGACTGTCCAGCATCTAGCGCTGTTAAAACACCATGTCAGCACCAACGTGTGCCCACTGTCACGACTCAGACTGGCGCTGACCTCTTCACTCACGCGTTTGCCCTCCAGCGCCCCCTTGTGGCAGCTGTACATACAGGTCGAAAGCCGTTACCATAGCGCAGGCCGCTCCCGCCGGTTTTTCCACAGCGTGGCCAAGGACAACCGGAGCGTCATCCCACACCTGTTTGCCATCACTGCGGAACAGCGTCGAAAAAGGCTGCTGGATTCAGTGCAGAGGTGAGCAGAGGAATGGCCTTTTACGTAATGTTCCTTTGACCTAATGCTCCTGTAAGAGACTTAAACCATCCTTTCTGTAGAGAGCGGATGAATATGCTTACCTTTCATTTCTCTCATTTCTTTTTTGTGTCTTTCTAAAGGTCTGGCCTCCCTGGGGAAGTTCTCCCCACCCTCCCCGAAAATGGCCTCAGTAACCGTATCCGCTCACTTTTTGAGGTTGCCACGGCAACCGAGACTGGGGCACACTGTCCTTTGCTATGGAGGATGTACTTGAACTTCATGGTAATGTGGCCCATGGCAGTTAAAACGGATCTCTTGTCCAATATTAGTCCTGAAACAACACTATCTGGATGTTGGCATAGTTCAGTTTCTGTGAAATGAATGTTTTTAGTGTTCTCTTGATGTGTGTGGCACTGTCGGTCCTAATCACACATTGGGTATTTTATAAAAGGTGTCTGATGGGAATGCAGAGAGAGGCAGAGGAATCTTCTATAAAGCACTTCAAGATGTACCATGGGTAAAGGTGGGTAGTTTTCATTTTCACTTTTTCAGATTGTGAAAGACGTATTAGTGATGAAATGGTCAAGCGGTGAATCACACGGTTATGTATCGACACTACTCTGTGGAGTTAAACCGATATATAATATCTAAGTATATTTCTGACACATTTGTATTTATTATTGCTTTGCTATGGAATAAAAAACGGGTTACGGTGAAACAGCGTATACTAGCGCGCATATTACATTGAAAATTACAGTTGTACAGCAACACGTGAGAATGTGCTGTATTGTACTGAGGCAGACTGTGACGCTGTGGGTGTGAATCTGCAGGGTTTGTACATGGACGCTGTTCAGCTCTTCCCTGAGCACATCCAGGAGTTCTTAGACCTCCTGACGGAAAAGGAGCTGCGACTGAGGGCGCCCATGGAGGAGGTGGACATCCTGCTGGAGGACTAACAAAAACACATCTTTGCCAAAGAAATCTCAGCTTTGGACATTCTGTTCATTTTTTTTTTTTATTATTATTGTATTCAAAAAACATGAAATGAAAAGGATGAATAAAATTTGGAAGAGTAATGTGTCACTCAGTAAAATATATTGAGGCGTTATTTTTCAATGAATATTCTGCCCTTTTTCTTTTTGTGTGTAAATAAAAAAGAAGAACTGTTTCCTTCTATTAGCTTGTGACTGGGATTTTATCTGTGCAGAATCTGAGGACATTGTGCACTGTCTCTTTGCTAGAGAAGCTTTGTGACTGTTAATTGGGGCAACCCTTGACCTGAACCGTTTGAGAAACATGGTGATGAAGAAGCTAAAGAGAGAGGTTTTCTTCCCTGCACTTGTCGCTCAGAGTACCTGGACTGTGTAGGAGTAAGCAGGCGTGTCAGAATCTCGAATCAGTTCATGAAACTGATCTCACGCATTGTGCTGCCTACTGATCAACCCACTTTAACTTTAACGATCAGATCCAAAAGAAGCAGAAGATTTATCTTTATTCTTGGTAAAGATTTCATTTGTGTGTGCACAAAATAAAAAAAAAATACAGTATAGAATGCATTTTGGCTGTGTTTTCAAATGTGAATTTTCAGCTGAATGCTTCCAGCTCATTCCAGGCAATGAAGGCATGATTAGAGATTAATTATCTGAAGGTTAGAGGGCATTTGGGAGAAAAAAAAAACGGTACTGAGGTTCCTTGCAAAGCTTATTGGTCCATGACATGAATGGAATTAAAATAATGATGGTGGAAATGACTTGGACCTGACTTGTAATCTGTTGGGCTTTTTAGAGCTTTATAATCCTAAATTTCATGGAGCTGACCTCTGTGTGTGTGTCTCATAACAGCTTAATTTTCATAGTTAATTACATATTGATTGCTCTGATGTCTTCATTTATATTTAACACCTGAGTTTTTGTGAAACTTGCCAATTTAAACAGCAAGAATCATTCTGAAGACGGCAGGCATTCAACATTAATTTGATCAATATATAGTTATGTTCATGTTAATTGAGCAATCTCTGCTTTGTCCACTCAGTGGTTCATGAAAAATGTCTGTAGTAATGTACTAGGGCCTACAAATTATTCATCAGTTTCTTTAAAAAAAATGATGAGTAATTTGAGTAACTACGGTGATATTTTTGATCTTCTGATTTAAATGAAATCAAACCACACAACCCATAGTTAGAGTTTGGTGTAACTATAAATCAGTAACATTCTTCAATACTGATTAATTTCTCAATTTTTTTCCTTTCCTTTTCTCAGAAGATTTTATATAAGTGTGGAGTTATGTCTGAAGAGTTTATATAAGTGTGGAGTTAACTGGTGGAGTTATGTTTGAAGAGTGTATATAAGTGTGGAGTTAACTGGTGGAGTTATGTCTGAAGAGTTTATATAAGTGTGGGGTTAACTGGTGGAGTTATGTCTGAAGAGTTTATATAAGTGTTGAGTTAACTGGTGGAGTTATGTTTGAAGAGTTTATATAAGCGTGGAGTTAACTGGTGGAGTTGTGTCTGAAGAGTTTATATAAGTGTGGAGTTAACTGGTGGAGTTATGTTTGAAGAGTTTATATAAGTGTGGAGTTAACTGGTGGAGTTATGTCTGAAGAGTTTATATAAGTGTGGAGTTAACTGGTGGAGTTATGTTTGAAGAGTTTATATAAGCGTGGAGTTAACTGGTGGAGTTATGTCTGAAGAGTTTATATAAGTGTGGAGTTAACTGGTGGAGTTATGTCTGAAGAGTTTATATAAGTGTGGAGTTAACTGGTGGAGTTATGTTTGAAGAGTTTATATAAGTGTGGGGTTAATTGGTGGAGTTATGTTTGAAGAGTTTATATAAGTGTGGAATTAACTGGTGGAGTTATGTTTGAAGAGTTTATATAAGCGTGGAGTTAACTGGTGGAGTTGTGTCTGAAGAGTTTATATAAGTGTGGGGTTAATTGGTGGAGTTATGTCTGAATGCTGAGTGAGACTATTTTTCTGCCCTCTTGTACTTATTTGACTGGGAGCTTTCATTTCACCAGATATGAAAAAACACAAAGGGTTTCAGATTAAATGTATTACTTTATTCACACGAGTCAAAAGAATGACAAAAAGGGCTACTTCTAGAGTAAACGTAATGTGTACAAAAATACCAGTGGTGTAAGACTGGTGTGTGGTTGGGTTCAGGTGGACATGTTAAAGGTAGAGACCTTCCGGGGTCCCTTCCTGTTTCTTATAAAGCACGTTCTCTTTAGACTTCTTAAAGTCCTCGTTCGTCACCTTCATCCTCCTCTCCCTCAAAGCCATGAGGCCAGCCTCTGTGCAAATCGCCTGGAACAATCAAACACTCACTCATCACAACTGCAGACAATATGCAAAGATTTTTCTTAAGGCTTCCTTGGACGCTTTCCTAGCACCTCTTCACATAGCATCAGCATTGCCCAAATATGGTCAGATTTTTGGGATAGCCCTCAGAGAACTTCAGGAGTTGGACACAGTTCACCAGAGACAAACTTTAAAATTGGCTTAAGTATGACTTATAAAATGTTTAAACGACGTCAAGCAGATTACTTTGGCAGGGTCTGTATTATCCAAAGTTTTGAAAAGATTAATTTGAGTTGACTTTAAGATTTATTTTAGCATGAACATGATTTTACCTTAATGTCTGCACCCGAGAGGTCATCTTTAGCTAGGATGAGGTCATCTAAGGTCACATCCTCTGCCACCGTCATCCTGCTCGTGTGAATCTGGAAAATTCTGCGTTTGGTCTTCTCATCTGGCAGTGGGAACTCTATCTTACGATCAATCCGACCTGGAAATCAACCAGCATACAAGTCCATATAATATTACAATCCGGTGACATCTGACAAGAATAATAACTGTTTCCTTTTCGTATTTCTTTATATTTCAAAAATGGACTGACAAATTTGCTAGCAGCAATCGGTAAAGTTGAGCTCGTACTTTGGTTTTACAAATGAGAAGTGATGGAGAAATATCTGCACTCTGGAAAAAGGGTTGACAACAGCCATGTATTTAACTCCATCCAATGAAATTTTTCCCCTTTCTTTTCTTAATCCAACACACATTTACTGACATCACAGAGAAGAACCACTGATCATCCAGCACTACACAAAAAAAAAATTGTCTTCTGCTTGACTTTTTACTCCTAGCATTATCTCAGGAAGCTCCTGGAGATTAACAATCTCCTGAAATCTTACTCCTTGTCTGGAGGAGCAGTCTGCAGTCGGTTTGATGTTTCTCTACCTGGTCGGATGAGTGCTGGGTCAAGCGTCTCTATTCGGTTTGTGGCCATGATGACTTTGACGTCTCCACGGGAATCGAAGCCGTCCAGCTGGTTCAGCAGCTCCAGCATAGTTCTCTGGATCTCCCTCTCTCCTCCAGAGTTAGAGTCATACCTGCAGAGGAGAGTCGAGTTCTGTTAATACACACGCCGTCTACTGATGAAACACACTCACTATATGCATGATGCATAAGCAAACCTGTTGTCAGGTTTTTAGTAGACCAGCGACATAAATGATAACATCATTTCTGTTCATTACAGGTTGGTTACTATACCTCTTCGTTCCGATAGCGTCAATCTCATCGATGAAAACGATGGATGGGGCGTGCTCCTCGGCGACCCTGAACAGCTCTCTGACCAGTTTGGGCCCATCGCCCAAGTACTTCTGTATGAGCTCTGAGCCCACCACACGCAGGAAGGTAGCAGATGTCTGATTGGCCACAGCCTTAGCCAATAGGGTCTTACCTAGATGTCAAAGCACACCATACACCAAACATACTTCAACAACAACCAAAAAAAACATGCTCACAGCCAAAACACAGGCTCGGCTTTTGTTGTTATTTATTTATTTTAAATTTTGTGTGTGTGTGTGTTTAGTGTCTATCCACTGGATGGTCTTTGGACTGACCTGTACCGGGGGGGCCATAAAGGATGACTCCCTTTGGAGGTTTTATCCCCATTTCCTCATAATACTCAGGGTGAGTGAGAGGGAGCTCCACAGACTCCTGCAACAGCCCACAAATATTATCACTCACCCTCATGCACAGAACCCAACCCACCCAGCAATACTATACACATATAAATGCACAAAACAAACCAAATACAGGGCATGTTGGCATAGGTTTGAAAGAGGATTTTCATGTTTTAACCTTAGTGTTCCACAGAATCAAATTCTTCATTTCACTTTTTATTACCACAGAAATGTATTTGACGTTGAATGAAAAACAAAGCGCTGCTTTAGTTTCTGTAAGAATTGTAACGTATGATATTCTGTACACACAAACACAGCTGAGATATTGGCCATTAGGTAAGACTCCACGGTTCAGTTCCAGCTGATGTGCCTGTCAGTAGCACTTATGTCACCTTAATCTCTTGGATCTGACTATCCAGTCCTCCGATGTCAGCGTACGTCTCTTGTGGGGCTTTCTCCACTTTCATCACTGTGACCAGAGGATCAGTGTCATCCATCAGCACTCCAATCACGGCATGGACCTACAAACAGAATCACAGCACACAGATGTCCCACCCCTTCCACACTGCCATCTTACACTTCTCATACATATTACATAACCATAAAAATATATATATACGAATACCAATCAATATGCAACACGATGCGACATCTTGTTCAGTGGGCTGTAGTTAGCGTGTGTGTATTTGTGATGTGCTTGTGAAGAAAATACGAGGTCATCTGTTTCGACTGTCCAAAACAACTCATCTTAGCTAATTGTAGTTAACACTTTACACAATGGGGGGGGGGGGGGGGGGCCTTGCCTTATGGTTGAGTAAAACAGAGCAGCCAGGTTCAAGGAGATCCTTATCAACAAAGGACAGAATGCTGACATAGTGTTCAGAGCCCACTGATGTGGATACGATAGCATGATTGTCATCAATGATTTCTTCCAGTGTCCCGACAGACATTGGCGTTCCTCTCAGATCATCTACTTTGGACCTTTCCTCCTGTGAAAGGAGAGAGGCAGAGAGGTTAGTAAAATGCACAACATTTTAATAATGAATTGAAACACTGGGGATCAGCCCTGGTAGTATGGAGAGCTGCTTTATGACAGCACGTGCTGCATAAAGCGTTATATGGATGAGCTCCATTTGAAAAACTGACTGAAATTTTTTTTCAGTCCAGCCGAGATGTTTTGCGGCTTAAAACTAGGAGCGGAGCGATTAGGTGAGAGGCTTTACGGTAAGACCCACAGAACCCAGCACTGTTTAAAAATGACTTCTTTTTTACTTTATACTCCAAGCTTTATCAAAGGAAACCACAGTACCTCCTGCTTCTCCTCCAAAGGCTTCATCTGCTCCTGGTTCCTGATGAACTCCTCTTCCATGAGTAGGTAGTCTTTGATCCTCTCCTGTTTTAGCAGCTTCAGTCTGCACTGTGTGTGAGGGGTGACTGAAACAAGGGGGGGGGGGGACAGAGGTTCTTGTTTTACTGATGACACCATCTCTGAAGTTCAAACAAGTTGTGTTGAGGTTAACTGAAGATTCATTTACTTAATGGTAATTTGCTGGCAGCATCTGGCCCCTTCGTCTTCCTCTTTTTCTTTCCCACTCTAGTAGGAATTGGTGGCTCATATTTCTTTTTCTTGTCCTAGAAAACGGTGATTAACAAGGGAATGGCTTCTACTAAAATGTTCTATTCACACAAATGATTTAAAAATGATTAGAACAATTAGACTGTTTCTCAACGGAGCTCATCACCATCGTAACCGTGCACAAACGTAAGAGGAGAAAAGGGAAACAGTGACTGCTTACCTTGTCATCCTTTTTGCCTCCTCCAGGTCCATGTCCTCCACTTTGGTTCTGACCCTGTCAAACACAATCAACAAAGTAAGGCACTGTTGCATCGCAATATCTCTTTGTGCTGTCAGTTCGGAGGGAATCGGAAGAATTGAACATCTATACATACATCGACGGCAAAATCGAACACCTGCAGCCACTTAGAACTATTTTAACCAAAATAAATTGTATGGACAAGCATTTGGACCGGAGGAAAACGAATGTTAGTTTCGAAATGAAGAACACATGTAAGGTTACCAAATAGGTGTAAAGGTTTCCCACAGCTTTCTAAGCAAAGTCACATCCAGACAGATATTTTCAGTTAGCACCGGACGACCGCTATTCAAGTAATTCTGAAAGAGATCATTCTTAACCCCCTAGTCAAGACCTTGAAGCTGTTTGATTAACTCAATCTAGTATTCGACAGTCTACAACAGATGTTACACAGTTAGCTAACCAATCTGAATTTCAAAGTCTGTGAGTCAGCAACTGACTTCATAATTTACCGACTCTTTCCGTTGTTTTAAATCCTGCTGTCAGTAATTCTAAAAGTATCTCTATGTCATTCAGAAAAAGAAACCGATAAATTAAAAATATACAGTCTCTAAGAAGAAAGCAAAAAATGCTTGCTCACCATTGTCGTTTGTTTTCGTCTTCTTCTTCCCTCGCTCTTTAATCGTATTGATTCATAGTACCCTATAAGCACACAGACGCCACCTATTGGACCGGAGTATCGCTAAATTTTCGGCGGCCGTCTTGCTCGGTAGCTACCGTGGATCTTAAGAAGATAGAGCGGGAGAGAGAGAGAGAGAAAGAGAAAGAAAAAGATAGTTAGAGAGAATGTAAGTATAGCCTTCATAGACATACAGAGGAAAGGTTTCCGAAAGGGTAAAAAGTGAAAGTAAATAGGATGTGAAACTCAGATCAGATGACAGATCTAACTTTTTAGTTTCTGTAACGGCGTGTCATGTAGACAAAGTTGCTTTATTGCTGTATGAGATGTGACAAATGCTTTCTCTCTCTCTCTCTCTCTCTCTCTCTCTCTCATTCTCAGACACACACACACACACACACACACACACACACTAACACACACACACACACACAAGTATACACCCTAAATGAAATGAATAATACATCTGTCAGTGAAAATAAAGTCTGTTGTAATGAATAATATTGACTGTATGACACTCCAAAAAAAGGTTGATCAGGGCTGTTCAGCTCTGGGCCTTGAAAAGAGATGCTCTGTTGCCTTTTGCCTTTAGCTTTGAACAAGAGATTTAAGTACCTCCCCCACCCTATGGAAACAGGCATATGTACTTCTTTAGGCAGCTATCAGTGATCAGTGTAGCCCTGCCGTGGGCAGTACTGTGTCATCTTTGATGAATACCCACACATTAATATTTTGGATGGAGTGATTAAATTGTACGCCACAATATTTTTCAGTGCTGTTTCAGTGTAGTGTGTACACCCAGTTGTCAGGATACTTTACTCTGAAAAAGAAATTATTCAACCCTTGTGTCTGTCCTGTGCTGATGAGCTTAAAGGCTAAACAGTCAACCCTCTGTAAAACATACCCTGCCTCTGGTCAAAGTAAAATAGCAGGTTGCAAAATAGCTATACCTGACATGTACATATCTCCATGTATGACAATGTTATGTATGACAGTTCATTTTGATGTCATGGAGTTGAACAGTGCTTTATGTGAGCTATTATCACTCTTGTTCAGACAAACACACACACACACACACACACACACACTGCCGGAATCAAACTAAGGAAGTGGACTGAGGCACTGGTCACTATTTCCTTGTCAAAACATATCAATATTGCTTTTCAGTTTAATTCATTTCAGTTCAGGTTAATTTGCACAACACTTTTACAGCAGTGGATATTCTCTCAAAGCAGCTTTACAGGAAATCAAATTCACACCCTCACCCCCTTCTCGGTTTTGTTTTAGGTATTAGTTGGCACTGAGTCAGCTGGGAGAGTAGCACCAAGAAAGATGCAATTTAGAAGTGCTGCACCACCTTCAATGTGTTCAGACAAAACTATCATTCGATAAAAGTTAGTTTTGAATTGTTGTGGATGTCTCATCTTCCTTTTCTGGGTTGCTGTTAACTAGTTAACTAAAGACATGATTGAGATGAAATATTAGCTAAGCAATTAACTTAGTATAGTTGTCATAGCTGGACTTTGACTTGGCAAACTAGCTGTCAGGCTGTCTTTCTCATCACTTACATGTTTATCAATTACAAAGAGAGGCAAAACTTAAATATTACTTTTAGGACCAGGGGAAAGTACTAATAGCAAGCAGCTATTACATTACAACATTTCAGTTAAAACCAGAACAAATTCCATGTGTCATGAAGAGGGTCAACTTAAATTAAGTCAACTTAAACCTTTGTCTTTGAGCTAGGTTGTGAGGATGAACACTGGCAGAGCCAGAACTTGGATGCCCAGAGAATTCCAGAGCTAGAGAAAACTTAGACAGATAGAGACTAACACATATGCATAAAGGATATGATGAAAAAGAAGCTGGTTAGGTTGTGTCTGGGCCCTCTAGTCAAGAAGGGGTGAAAAAAAATGATGGAAGATAATATTAGCACTTCTAAAAGGGGTAAATGGTGTGAACTGTACTGTCGTTTTTTCTCACTTAATATGTTTGCCCAGCAGCTGCAGCTGGGGGAGAACTATATAAAGGTTGCGTGAACTGTAAACCCTCACAAACCAGACGACACCTACGTTTTCATAGACCTCCTGCAGTTACAGTGCAAAGATGCTCCGTGGCCTATGCCTTGTTTCTGTGCTTTTTTGTTCAGGTAGGACCAGGACCATGTCATTTATCTTTCAACAATGTGTTTCCATGATCACACCTGGTAAATACATGAGACATTAGGGTTCAAGTACCAGATTTTAATGTATTTACATTAGGGTTCAGGTGCCAGTTTCTTTCTTTTCCCTTTACTTCACAGTTTTGGCAAACTACTGGGAAGTTTTTGAGGTTCCCTCTGAGAATGACATTGAAGAGGTAAGCTGTATGAATAGAGCCTTCTTGACATTTGTCAGATTCCACAAATTTACATTTTGGCTAAGGAAATCTATGGCACAGAATGTGAATGTTAAGGTGAAATGCGACATACGTTCTTTGCTATGTGTTTTCAAAATGGAAGGTGTTCAACCAAAAAGTGTTTAAATATATTAATTACATGCATCTTCATCAGGCCATGCTAAAATATGCAGTAGTTATTGATTTCAGTGTCTTTACTTTTGACCGTCATAACTGTGTAATTTCTATAATCTGTCTGAACCTCCATATCGATCTGTCTGTATATAAATCAGACAGGGCCTAGGGCTAAAGCTCAGCTCCCTGGGGTTTGCTGGACATGTAAGTGGATCATGAAAAAAGTGAAAAAAGAAATCTCCAGTGGTGTTGACCAGGTTTGTCTGAAGAGGCCTAAAATATTTTTCCATTTATTGTTTTCCACATAAATAAGATATACTGTAGAAAAGAATCTGACAGTTTTTTCCTCTTTCTTTCACAGAGCGAGTTGCAAAAGAAGATATCATCTACCTGTGATCAAATCGGCTTTCTTAAGTCTATGTGTAAGAGTTTTGTCTCGACGAACATGGACATGCTGGTTGAGGAGTTATCCACTTCTGACAGCCCAAGATCCATCTGTGTCAACGTCAGAGCTTGCAAGTGAGTTTTCATTTGCTTGATTGTGCTATATGTAAATCAGGTAAACAAACTAACCAATCATTAAACTTACTAAATAGTTAGATACATGTATAGTTTGTTTGTTTGTTTGTTTGATATTCATATAGAAATATAAATGTATGAGTGTGTACGATGACATTACATTGTAGTATGTTCAATTTACAGATGAAGGTTCATGTTCCTTTGATGAGACAAGAAATCTGCATAAATGTGGGAGGCCACAAGATGTACACTCATCTGGACAATATATTTCTGCCATGAACAATACTTGAATCAGTATGACTAAACAGCAGTCACTCTTTGTTTGTAAGGAGAGCAAGGCTTTGTATCAAGGAAAAAAAAAAAAAAAAAAAAAAGAATTAAAGAATTAAAGTATCCTCATGTCTCTGTTTGTCACTATTTTTCAGACATGACCCAAAACTTACCACTTCTAATACTGGGGCTGAGTAGTACATTGTTCTGACAGAGATCTTTTCATCATTTAAACAAAATATGCTGTGGCTTTTTCTGAAGTATTTATAACAAATTCCGAAAAAAAAAAAAGTTCGAACCAGGTTCATGGTTCATGTCAGTAGATTTTATCATATCATACACCTTCAATGAGCAGTCATAAAACAGAGGGGCGGCTGTGTGTGTGTGTGTGGGGGGGGGGCAGGGAGGAGGGGGGAGTGACAAGACTGTGGTGACCCAAACTTCCCATGCAGAGGATGAATAAGGTCCTTGCTTTGTTCTTCTGTGGTTTGTGGTCATTGTCATAAATAAATGTGTGAAGTGGTGCAGCCAGACAGTGGGCTATAAAAAGGGCCATCAGCACCGTTGAAAAGCATGTCCAACAGCATTCAGATTCTGCAGGACCCCACCAACGCTACATCACAATGATGCTACGTGTTATCATCCTTGCCTCTGTACTCCTAGGCACCGGTAAGACCAGCAATACGGCATCTTACTCATCATCATTATCTGTTTTTAGACACAACTACTTAAACCAAAGTAAAAGGACTGCATTAGTCCTTTATAGCATCTATTACAGTGTTTCTTTTAAGTTTAAAAAGGGTAAATAACAAGAGATCAAGTCTGGAGTGCCACATAAAAGAAAATGTACTATGTTCCACAAAATAGTGAAGATTCCTAGGAAAAGAAAATGACAGTGCATCATATTGTACTAAGATACCTCACAATAACATTCAACTGTATCATGGCAAGATTTTTTCCACAGTCCATGACAATGACCAAATACTATTTCTAATGCTTTTCCAGCATTAATGTGACAAAAGTGGTCATTGTAAGCTAACAAAAGTTTTTTCTTTTCTTTTCTTTTCTTTTTGCAAAGGTGGAGTTGGAAATATCGTGTCTAGGCTTAGTTACACACTCTTTATTTATTTGATCCCTTATTAGAAATGATGCCTATTCTCCTCATGATGTACAGAATTTGTTGACAATCTGGTCATTTGATTAAAACTGAGTTTTCCTCTACTCCAAAGCTTTGGCAAACTATTGGGTGGTTCAGGAAGTTGAATTGAATGAGGACCATCTTGGTGAGGTTAGAATGAACATTTTGTTGCTCTTATAATAGACTGTCTTTGACATTTGCACTAATCTCCATTGATATAACACCTCATGAAATGTGTATTCAAATGAGATGTTACAGGACATTTTTGTTTTAGTGTTCTATGTACTTTATAGAATAGGAAAAATATTAAGGTAAAAAGACTCCTTACTATCTTGTTCTATGTCTTTATTTGCCATTAACTTGGATGTCATGCTTGTAAAAGAGTTACAGCTTTAATAAACTTCAATTGATACTGATTCATCTCTGGGTAACAGCTGGAGGTCATGCCAGAAGCTCAACTACCAGGGCTTTGCTGGGCATGTAAGTGGATCCTCAACAAAGTGAAAAAGCAAATCTCCAATGGTACTGACCAGGTGTGTCTTATGAAGATCAGCACTCATTTACCATATTATTCACATGACTAAGATGGGATTAAATGTGATGAAACATCTAATACCATCTTCCTCTTTACAGGAGACCATCAAAAACAAACTAATCTCGGTGTGTGACCAGATTGGTTTTCTTAAATCAAAGTGCAAGAGTTTTGTTAAGAAATATCTAAACACCTTAATTGAGGAACTGTCCACCACTGATGACCCAAGAACCATCTGTGTCAATCTCAAGGCCTGCAAGTGGGTATCTTACTTCAAAATACATTCTGTGTCAGCTGCTTATTCTTGCATAACATAAAAGAGTACTGAGAAACTATAAAGAGCTCTACAACTCTGATAATGAGTTTACATCACAAATTTGGTGTCATTATTTATAGCTTCAATGAATTAGATTTGGCATTATCATTTCTTCCCCGCATTATGACAGAGATTTGCTTGTGTGAACTTTTCATACTGTGGATTGATATTAAACTTTGTACAATATACATCTTACAGGCCAAAGACCATGGAATGGTGAGATACCTGGATCCAAGAAAACCACCACTAAAATTCTGTATAGCAGTGTTACACTGTAATCTGTTTTTGGTAAATGACTATACTGAATGTGTTTGCAACACTTAAAATTTTTTGCAATGAAAAAAAAAAAAAAAAAGATTATATCTTCCTCTCTTTTTGGTTCATCAGTTGCAACATGTCCTGTAACATATAGTATTAAACTAAGCAATACTTATTCAATCACGTGTGAAAAGGCCTGTATTCTGTATCAGGAATAATAATGACAAACCAAGAAAAACTGCAAGAAACACAAACAGATCAGAACAGAAAGAAAGAGGGAACAAGTAGAGCACTGGCGGTGTATGGGTGAACACCAGCAGAGTGAAAGAATACACCACATCTTTATAGCACACATTATAATGTAACTCATTTAACTGACACTGTTACCTGCGCTCTCTTACAAATGTAACTGACTATATCTGAGGTCACACACCTCTGGAGCAACCTCTGCAGCTATGCTAAATGGCACACAAGCAACAAGCTGTCAATATCTGTCATTTCTGTGATTTGATCCATCAACCGTTTGGTTACTAGGTACAGTTCCCTTACCTTTAGGGTCCTATTCTCCCAGTCATTAAAAACAGGCACCATGGGAAAGAAAGGAGGGCATCATATTACAACCACAACAAGTACACGCGACAACACCATCATTTTACGAAACCTAATGGATTCAAATTTTATACAATTTATGACAAGGAGTTGTATTTCATTCTCAAAATAACTAATGCTAATTGTTCAAATGTACTGATTATAAAACAACTGAATTAACACGCATGTGAAAAGCATGCAGTGTGCTGTTAGCTCTTTGCAGGAGACCAACACACGGAAACATCTGTGGTAAATCTTAAGGTCTAGATTCAGACAAGCTTTCGTCATAGCGGTGAAATTAAATACTTGAAAAAAGTCACATACTCATTTGTTCATTCTCTGATGAATAACAAATATCCAAGACAGACCAGTATCATGCCTTTTCAGCACATGCTCAAAACTCCTACCTGAAGGAAGAAAAGTATGATTGTGAAACTCAGACTTCAGTTGCACTTATGGTCACATTCTTAAAACAGTAGATAACAAGACTGTGAGTAAGGCAGAGTATTCATAAAATGTGGAACATGTCACATTCAACTATATGTTGACGTGGCCATGTTGCCATACATGGTAAGATACAATGCATGGAAACAATGAAGTTCCCTGTGCGCTACGAGTCTGTGACCACCCCCACCCCACACCTCCTGCGAACCAAGTCACTCAGAAACTTTGGAGTGGGTGGAGGGGCGGTATTGAGCACTGGGTAAAGCGCTGGACAGAGTAGGCTAGGTCCACGTACTGCACATGTGTATGTGCACACACTGGGCTCAGTAATATATCACATTAAGGATATGTCTAATTGTCCAATACCAACAACAACAACATGACAATAACAACATTAATGAATTATTATTATAGATTGTTATATGATATATAACATTATTATTATTATTATTATTATCATCAATTTTAGTATTAGTAGTAGCAGTAGCAGTAATAGTCACAAGTCCTGGTATTTGCCAGTTTTCTCCTGCTCCTTGGTTGAGACATTCTTGTCATCTGCAAATGCCATGTTGATGATCGTTTCTCTTCTAAGATGCTTGTCGATCACTGTGATGTCCCACCTCCTCACACGTCCACAAACTCATACAAAAAAATGAACCAATAAAATAGAAAAAAAGAAAGGACAGAGTTAATTAAACACAACGTGGCCAACGCAAACATCGCGCACACCGGACAGTAATGAATACAGCGGAATACACTGCGCTGAGAGACTGACCGCGAGCGATATTCTAAAGTCAATATAAGCCAACTAATACTGATGAAACATAAACAAAAAGAACAATAGAAACAAGAACAGAGACAGACCAAACAGAGACAAAACAGCAGTTTAATCAAGATGCGGCATGCCAATACCAATTCCCCTTTGCAGATCTAATGCTACCTGTCGGAAAACAAAATGAAGTTACAAAAAAAAAAAAAAAAAAGAAAAGGAAATAAACCTTATATTTAAAAGTAACAGTGCCCTACCCTGCGCATACGTACCCAAAGTATGGCAATCGCCCATCTAAAACAGATGACACCAGGCAGTGCTACGGCGAGGCAGGTGAAGCTACAAACAAAAGCGATTGTGTTCCGACCATGCCAAACCATAGCAGGGAAAATATGGCACGAGAGCTAGGAATGTGGCTACCTGGAGGTCAGTAGCAGAGGGACGTACCAAAAGTCACACTGGCATTAACTACAAAATCAAGCGAAAAACAAAACAGAAAAATCAGCAGGTGCATAAACCCAGCAAAGCAGTGCACAGCAAGTCGACTCGTACCTTTCTAATAATTGAAGGAGCAGGTGGCGGAAGGGGCGGATGTCCAGAAAGCAAACCTTCAGGTAGCATTTACCTGGGCCTTTTATGTACAAGAGCTTGTCAATTATGCTAATTAGTTACCAACAAACTAAACAAGAGATACACAAAAAGGGAAGGTGACACTACCTTGGCTACAAATGCACCAATGCCATGACAGTGCTGTGCCTCCTTGAGTCCTGAAAGTACTGGAAGTCCTGATGGTGTCTTCCATTTGATCTCTTCTCCAGGCCTTGGCTCCTTTGTCTTGTTTCTTGCACAGTCGTCCTTTGGTGAATTGCTTGTTTTATGGCTCGTTGCATAGATGTGGCTCCCGTCTTTAGGTTGGCAGCTTGACTTTGTCCCTGTGCCCTGCGGCCCCTGGCCCTCCTTGCCCTGCGTGGCCCTGCTCCTCCTGCACCTTCAGTAGGCATTAGCTTTGCTGCGTTAGCCTGATGCATTTACGCACTACGTTCTTTACCTCCTTTCTCCTTTTCCCCCTCATCCTCTGTGTGTATGCGCCTCTTATGCTTGAGTATGAATATCTTGTATGAGTGTGGTTGTCTACCCCCACCACACACACACACACACACACACACACACACCGCTTTTGTTGTCTTTATTTCATCTGCTAGTGTGTTTTCTTTTACATTATGTCTGCATTGCTTGTAATTGTTCACTGGGTTGGCTCCTATTGCACACCTGTCTGGCCATGAGGGGGTCTCCTCTCTCTGTGGTCCTCCTCAAGATTTCTTCCATTTTCCCCTGTTACATCTGACTTTATTCTTGCCCGCTATGAGGATTAAGTCAGGGGTGCCATCCTGTTTTGTTTGTTGTATACCTGTGAGCATGTAAAGCCCTTTGAGACTGTAAACAGTGATATTAGGCTTTAAATAAACTTGAAACTTGCATCCATATTAGTTTGTTTGTGCACATCAACAGTACGTCAAGGCTGAAGCTCCTCTTCTGGTGTCTGCCAGAGCCTATAAATTTCCAAGACAGAAGTAGAAAATAACAGCTGCGGATGATAGTGGAACTGTCTCAGTTGACTTGATTTGATGTATTGTGATACTCTGGAATGGTATCATCTGTATACAAGTTTTGATGCCACTAAAATGTACTGTACAAATAAAAAAGTTTTATTTGTACAGCACCTCTTATAAAAGGCATTATCTCAAAGCAGCTTGGTTCTTTGAGAAGGACCACGACTCAGACCTGAAATTGCATCCTCTTCTGATTGCTACATACTGCTAGTTTATAGGATTTGAGCAGAGCTGTAGTCAAGACCACCTTTGTCGAGTCCAAGAGAAGTCTAAGACCAGGATTAGTCGAGGCCGAGGCAAGACCGAGTCCAAAGAGGTTCGAGTCCAAGTCAAGACTGAGTCCAAACGAGAGAGACGGAGTCAAGACCGAGATGGAAAAAAAAGAATCCTGTTCAAGACCACTGACTCACCCGTTTGTAATATTTGTGCGATGCTAGAGACACAGTATATCTTCTATTTTAAGAGGATCACGTTGCACTATTATTTGTAATGATCAAAAAGCAAGTGCAGTGTAACAACATTGTAGGATCAAATTAGGCCATATTATTTACTTTAAGTACAGCCATTTCACTTGATATCATACTCAACACTCTATAGACAAAACAGCATGTAAGCCCCACCCCACAAAGGGTGTTGTACCATATTTGTGATGATCAAAAAAGCAGGTGCAGCGTAAGGTTTCCGAAATTGTTGTGTTGCAAAATTTGCAAGATGCCCTTGAGTTTCCTCTTCAGTGCACTGTTGCGAAATTATCTGTGGTTTGTAAAACCCAAATTGTATGATGCTTGAGATTGCTGACATCATGTCCGTGGCCAAAATGAAAATGATGAGCAAGGATGCGTTGCGCATGGAGCGCACGGACATGAGTTTTGGCGGGCATATGATTGGTTACCAGGCAGCCAATGTCAATGCCCGTTCTAGATGGATTTTGAATTAATTAAACCAATGCCTTTTTGTCTGAAAAAAAGCTAGCTTTACCAATGATTTTGTTTTGAAGGAGTTACTTGAGAAAAAAAAAAAACTTTTATTTTTTAAAGGCAGCTAGACTCGGTCGACACCAACTAGAATATTTGGCGAGACCAATGGCCAAGACCGAGTGCAAATACCAACGAGTCCAAGACAAGTCTGAGACAACAGAAAAACATCTCGAGTCCGGACTCGAGTGCTACAGCCCTGGATTTGAGTACTTGGTTTTGACTGGGGAGTAGCTGCTTGATATTTGTATCGTAAATTTAAAGGCCGAATTGCATTCCTGTGCATGAAAGGTTGTGACAGTATATCTTATCATATCACACATCCTGCAAAAGACAGTTCATGCTGGAATTCCTGTGAAAAACTGAGAAGTCAGTCTGTTACCGGTCCTCTGTGGTTTGTGGTCAGTGATACATATATATTTCTTACACGGTGCAGCAACATAGAGGTCTATAAAAGGGGTTGTCAGGACCCTTGAAAAACACATCAAACAGCATTCAGATTTTGCTGACCCCCACGAGCAGTACATTGCAATGATGCTACGTGTTATCGTCCTTGCCTTTGTACTCCTAAGCACCGGTAAGACCAACAACAAGAGATCTTGTTCATTATCATTTTTTTCTATTTTTAGACACAACTACTTAAATCAAAGTAAAAGGACTGCATTCGTCCTTTATAGCATCTATTACAGTGTCACTTTAAGTGTAAAAAGGGTAAATAACAAGAGACCAGAATTCAGGCCTGTAGTGCCACATAAAAGAAAATGTTTCTCAAAATAGTGAAGAATCCAAAGAAAGGAAAATTACAGTGCCTCATTTTGTACTGAGCTACATCACAATTACATTTAGTTGTATCCTGGTGAGATTTTTTTAACAGTTCACTGCAATGAGTAAGTGCCATTTCTCATACCTTTCCAACATTTAATGTGAGAAAACTGGTCAGTCAAGTCAAACCTAACAAAGTTTTTTTTTTTTTTGCATAGGTGGAGTTGGAAACATCTTGCCTAGGCTTAGGAAACACGCACACACACACAATTTTTATTTACTTGGTCCCTTACTAGAAATGATGATTATTTACTGTCAGATGTATAGAGTCTGTTGACAATCTGGTTGTTTGATTAAAATTGAGTTTTCCTCCACTTCACAGCTTCAGCAAACTATTGGGTGGTTAAGGAGGTTGAATGTAATGAGGACCATCTTGATGAGGTTAGAATCAAAAGTTTGTTTACTTCTAATCGACTCTTCCTGATACTTGTACTGACTAAGCGCCATAGAAATAACACCTCATGAAATGTGTATTCAGGTGAAATGCAATAGACCATCTTCATTGTAGTGTTCTATTCGCTTCATGGAATGGGGAAAAAATTCAAGTAAAAAGACTTACTATCTTGTACTATGTCTGTATTTGCCATGTCATGCTTGTAAAAGAGTCACAGCTTTGATAAACTTCAGTTAATACTGATTCATCTCTGGGTAACAGCTGGAGGTCATGCCAGAGGCTCAACTACCAGAGCTTTGCTGGGCATGTAAGTGGATCCTCAACAAAGTGAAAAAGCAAATCTCCAATGGTACTGACCAGGTGTGTCTTATGAAGATCAGCACTCATTTACCATATTATTCACATGACTGAGATGGGACTTAATGTGACGAAACATCTAATACCATCTTCCTCTTTACAGGAGACCATCAAAAACAAACTAATCTCGGTGTGTGACCAGATTGGTTTTCTTAAATCAAAGTGCAAGAGTTTTGTTAAGAAATATCTAAACACCTTAATTGAGGAACTGTCCACCACTGATGACCCAAGAACCATCTGTGTCAATCTCAAGGCCTGCAAGTGAGTATCTTACTTCAAAATACATTCTGTGTCAGCTGCTTATTCTTGCATAACATAAAAGAGTACTGAGAAACTATAAAGAGCTCTACAACTCTGATAATGAGTTTACATCACAAATTTGGTGGCAATTATTCATATTTTTCAATGGGAAAATGTGTTTCTGAAAAATTCACACATCACTTTGTGTTTCTGTATTTTAAAGACTAACTCCTCATTGCACATTTTAACTGTGGTCACAGCAAACATTCTGAGTAGAGACAAATATAGTTTTAACACTAGCTTCAATGAATTAGATTTGGCATTATCATTTCTTCCCCGCATTATGACAGAGATTTGCACGTGTGGTCTTTTCATACTGTGGATTGATATTAAACTTTGTACAATATACATCTTACAGGCCAAAGACCATGGAATGGTGAGAGACCTGGATCCAAGAAAACCACCACTAAAATTCTGTATTGCAGTGTTACACTGTAATCTGTTACACTGAAAAAAAAAAAAAAAAAGATTATATTTTCCTCTCTTTTTGGTTCATCAGTTGCAACATGTCCTGTAACATATAGTATTAAACTAAGCAATACTTATTCAATCACGTGTGAAAAGGCCTGTATTCTGTATCAGGAATAATAATGACAAACCAAGAAAAACTGCAAGAAACACAAACAGATCAGAACAGAAAGAAAGAAGGAACAAGTAGAGCACTGGCGGTGTATGGGTGAACTCCAGCAGAGTGAAAGAATACACCACATCTTTATAGCACACATTATTATGTAACTCATTTAACTGACACTGTTACCTGCGCTCTCTTACAAATGTAACTGACTATATCTGAGGTCACACACCTCTGGAGCAACCTCTGCAGCTATGCTAAATGGCACACAAGCAACAAGCTGTCAATATCTGTCATTTCTGTGGTTTGATCCATCAACCATTACTAGGTTACTAGGTACAGTTCCCTTACCTTTAGGGTCCTATTCTCCCAGTAATTTAAAATGGGCACCATGGAAAAATAGAAGGCATCATTTTACAACAACAAACACACACGGCAACACCAAGATTGTACTACACCTTTTGAGGCTGTGCAAGGCCTCCTCCTGAAGTGAACAGTATAAACAAACAAAAACACACACACACGCACACACACACACACACACACACACACACACACACACAGATTCAATCTGAAAACATGAGTTTTTTTGAGATACTTGTTAAGGAGGACAAGAGGTACTTGTTAAGGAGGACAAAAATACTACACTTACTTCAGCTGACACTACAGAAAGGCAACAGATCCAAATGACCATCTCAACCCATTGAACATTTGTCTGTCTAAGTTGGTAACCATCCAGCATCATGTCATAGACGGGAGCTTTTGATTTTGAGCTTTCCGTGTTACGTAAATAAAAAGGCTACACACATCCTTTACATTTTATTTTTACATCTTGAGTTGTATTTCATTACTTAAAATAACTAATGCTAATTGTTCAAATGTACTGATTATAAAACAACTGAATTTACATACATGTGAAAAGCATGCAGCGTGCTGTCAGCTCTTTGCAGGAGGCCCACACTCGGAAACTTCTGTGGTAAACCTTAAGGGCTAGATTCAGACAAGCGTTTGTCTTAGCGGTGAAATTAAGTACTTGAAAAAATTCACATATTTATTTGTTCATTCTCTGATGAATAACGAATATCCAAGACAGACCAGTATCATGCCTTTTCAGCACATGCTCAAAACTCCTACTTGAAGGAAGACAAGTATGATTATGAAACTCAGACTTCAGTTGCACCTATGGTCACATTCTTAAAACAGTAGATAACAAGACTGTGAGTAAGGCAGAGTATTCATAAAGTGTGGAACATGTCACATTCAACTATATGTTGACGTGGCCATGTTGCCATACATGGTAAAATACAATGCATGGAAACAATGAAGTTCCCTGTGCGCTACGAGTCTGTGACCACCCCCACCCCACGCCTCCTGCGAACCAAGTTACTCAGAAACTTTGGAGTGGGTGGAGGGGCGGTATTGAGCACTGGGTACAGCGCTGGACAGAGTGGGCTAGGTCCACGTACTGCACATGTGTACGTGCACACATACACACACACTGAGCTCAGTAATTTATCACGTTAAGGATATGTTTAATTTTCCAGTAATAACCACCACAACAACAAAAACAACAATAATAATAATACTAATCATTACTAAAATTATATATTATGCTATACTACATATAACTTTATTATTATTATTACTACAACATCATTATCAAAAGTCACATTAGTAGTAGCAGTAGTAAGCAGTAGCATTCTATTCAGTCTTTACACCTCTTTCATTGCCCATTGGATGATTCCTGCCGTATATCTTCTTACTTGGAGGATGTAGCTGTTAATCTGTTGGATCTTGTTCCATCCAATGCACTTGGACTTCAGAATTTGCTTCAGTCTTTGCTGGTGCTTGTGACCGTCTTCTGTACCACCTCTGACATGTTCTCCTTCTGTTGCCATATCCTGAGTTGCTCGTAGCCATTCTTAACATCTGCATCCTTGATGTATCCTCCTTCCAGTTTCATTCCCTCAGTATTTGTGATTTTGCCACACTTGATGATGAGCCTAGCACATTTGCCTAGCCTTAACTTCACCTTGATGTCATCAGAAAAGGTCTTCACTGTCTGGATCAGGGAATCAATTTTAACTGCTCATTGTCTGTACACCTTGATGTCATCCATGTGTACTAGGTATCGCATCTTCCCTCCAGACTTAAAATCATATCCAAGACTCAATGTCTTGAGCAGCTGCCTCAGGGAGTTGACTGTCACAGAATTGTACTGGGCAGAAAGCATTGCCTTTGCAGTCTTAATTGACACTGAACTCAATTCCCTCTCATCATGTGTAAATTAGGTCCTCCAGGATTTCATGGATATTTCAATCCACTGTGTTATGCCCAGGTTGATCTTGTGCAACTTGAGTGATTCTATGATTCAGGAGTGTGGCAAACTGTCATAGGCCCTCTGGTAGTCAATCCAAGTCATTGTCATGACGGTCCTCAACGACTTGACATCGGCAGTTACGATTATGTCCGTTGCATGCTGGCCGTAGGCAAGGAGGTTCTTCCTCTGCAGTTGCTCAGTGATGCTGTCTGATATTATTCTGGAGAGTACTTTTCATGTTGCTGATAGGCACATGATTGGCCAGTAATTGCTGGGGTTTGTATCCCTTCTCTTTAGTATCCCCTTGCAGAAGTGAATCTGGCATCTTATTCGGATCTTTCATGTATTGCTGTTGGGTGTTTTACCTAGTACACCTGTTTTAGGTCAAGTTTGATTTCCTGCTGATCTGAATGTCACCAGGTCTTATTGATATTCTCTCTTGTTCTCGCAGGCCTTCCACAGTCTTCTTGATGTCTTGAATCTAAGGATCTTGTGCATTATGGTTCTTTTTCTCGATCCGGAGGTCCTTGAAGAGCTAGGCGGTTTCTGCGTTTATGTAAGTGACTGATACAGATGTCCTCATTCAGCTTTAAGTATCTGTGCGCAATTCATATTAGTTTGTTTGTGTACATCTACAGTAGATTAAAGCTCTGGTGT
Source organism: Chanos chanos (assembly GCF_902362185.1). Lineage (NCBI taxonomy): Eukaryota > Metazoa > Chordata > Actinopteri > Gonorynchiformes > Chanidae > Chanos > Chanos chanos. The sequence continues at coordinate 9,294,472 of NC_044495.1, forward strand.
CTGCCAAAGCCTATAATTTTCTAAGACAGAAGTACAACATTACAGCTGCAGATGATAGTAGGACTGTGTCAGTTGACTTGATGTGATGCATTATATACAAGTTGTCTGGTTCTCTAAAGGTTAGAGAACCAGGCTTATGACTGGAGGGTTGCCGGTTCGATTCCCAGGCCCAACATCCATGACTGTGTGCCCTTGAGCAAGGCACTTAACCCTATTGCTCCTTGGGCGCAGAGGAATGCTGCCCACTGCTCCTGCGTCTGTTGTGTGTGTTCACTACTGGTGTGTTGGATGGGTTAAATGCAGAGGACAAGCTCACTGTTCACAGTGTGTATGTGCAATCACTTAAACTTAACTTAAGTTTTGATGTCACTCATAAGTGATATACAAATAAAAAAGTTTTGTCTGCACAGCACTTCCTCTAATAGGCATGATCACAAAGCAGCTTGGTTCTGAGAAGGACTGTGACTCAGGCCTGAAATTGCATCTTTTTCTGATTGCTACAGACTGTTAGTTTATAGGACTTGAGAACTTGGTTTTGTCTGGGGAGTAGATGCTTTTTATTTGTATTGTGAATTTAAAGGCTGAATTGCATTCCTGTGCATGAAAAATTGTGACAGTATATCTTATCATATCACACATCCTGCAAAAGACAGTTCATGCTGGCATTCCTGTGAAAAACTGAGAAGTCAGTCTGTTACCAGTCTTCTGTGGTTTGTGGTCAGTGATACAAATAGATTTTTTACAGAATGCAGAAACACTGAGAACTATAAAAAGGGTTGTCAGGACTGTTGAAAACACATCAAACAACATTCAGATTCTGCAGGACCCCACCAACGGTACATCACAATGATGCTCTTTGTTATCTTACTTGCCTCTGTACTCCTAGGCACCAAGACCAGAAATAAGGCATCTTGCTCATCATCATTTTCTGTTTTTAGACACAACTACTTAAACCAAAGTAAAAGGACTGCATTAGTCCTTTATAGCATCTATTACAGTGTTTCTTTAAGTTTCAGAAAGGGTAAATAACAAGAGATCAAGTCTGGAGTGCCACATAAAAGAAAATGTACTATGTTTCACATATACATCATTTTGTACTGAGACACCTCACAATAACATTCAAATGTATCGTGGCAAGATTTTTTCCACAGTCCATAACAACAAACAAATACTATTTCTCATGCTTTTCCAGCATTAATATGACAAAAGTGGTCAGTTAAGCTAACAAAACTTCTTTTTTCTTTTTTTTTTTTTTTTTGTGAAGGTGGAGTTGGAAATATCTAGGCTCAGGAAACACGCACCTTTATTAGACATGATGATTATTCACCTCATGATGTATAGAATTTGTTGACAATGTGGGCATTTGATTAAAATTGAGTTTTCCCCCATTTCACAGCTTCAGCAAACTACTGGGTAGTTCAGGAGGTTGAATCAAATGAAGACTATCTCATTGAGGTTAGAATCAAAAACCGGATATTTGTACTGATGTGTATTCAGGTGAGATGCAGTAGACCCTCTTTGATTTTATTAATCTATGAGCTTTACGGAATAGGATTTTTTTTTTTTTTTAAGTAAAACGAGTTCTTACCATCCTGGGCTATGTTTGAATTAGCTATTAACTTGGAAGTTGTGCTTGTAAAAGCTCTGTTAAATTTGAAATTGATACTTGTCTGTGCGACAGCCGGAGATCTTGACTCCCAGGGCTTTGCTGGGCATGAAAGTGGATCCTCAGCAAAGTGAAAAAGCGAATCTCCAGTGGTACTGACCAGGTGTGTCTGATGAAGATCAGCACCCATTGACATAGCTGAGACGGGACTTGACGTGACAAAATGTCTAATGCCATTTTTCTCTTTACAGGAGACCATCAAAAACAAACTGACTGCTGTATGTGATCAGATTGGTTTTCTTAAATTCGCATGCAGGATGTTTGTTAAGAAATATGTAAGCACCTTAGTTGAGGAACTGTCCACCACTGATGACCCCAGAACCATCTGTGTCAATCTTAAGGTCTGCAAGTGAGTAACTTCAGCATCCATTCCATATTACCTGGTTAATTTTACATAATGAAAAAGAATACTGAAAAGCCTTAAAGACAATGAAGAGCTATAAAGATTTGTCACATGACAAATTTAATAGCAGTGTTTCTGGCAAATTCAGACTTTAGCATGCTTTCCTGCAGTCTAAAGGTTAACCATGAATAACACATGTTTATTGTGTCAACAGTAACTACTACAGCTCCTGTAGAGAGAAACATAGACTGAATGTGTCACTGCAGAAAGAGGAAGTCACAGAGAAGTTTAACATCAGCAGGAACGCGGGGTTCTCTGGCAGGTGGTCTGGTACTTGGAGTTGCTGCCATGAAGGTGCTTAGTGATATATAGGTGTTTTGTAGTGTCTTGTTAATGGTTCTTAGCTCTGGAGGCAGGTAATGGGTACTGTTGTTGACCCCAATGTAGCCTGTAGCTTGGCTGGGGGTCAAACTCAGGGCTGTGTGGCAGGCAAAGGGCTTTTCCACTGGACCACTTGACTTGCAGCATTTATTGGTAGGCAGTTCTGTCTGGGTCTGAGGGAGAGGATAGACATCCATGAAGGAAATAGCTTCCCCCCCAGACTCCCTCTTCTAGCTGCTCTCTGTTGATCCTCCATGGGGTACAGGCATGCTGTTTGATGAGCTGGCAGCAAAACCTCCTTGGAGTTTTCCCATCTTGTGCTTCTGTTGCTGTCTCAGAGTACTGATATGGGTCTACTCAGCTAAGATCCGACATGGAGCTGATGATCACAAATGCTAGATGTTACACAAGTGAAGTATTGCATTACCATCTCCTCACTGCATAATGACAGAGATTTGTTTGTGTGAACTTTTGAGATAGTGAGTTGATAATTATTTTGTATCATATACATCTCACAGACCCAAGGCCGTGACATGATGAGAAACCTGGACCCGAGAAAACCACCACCAAAGTGTTGGATCACAGATTCATTTATACTGTAATCTGTCTTCAATAAACAACTGGACTGAGTGTAGTTGCTGCACTTTGCAACTACATTAATAAATAAATAATTAAAGCAAGAGAGAAAAAAGATTAAACATTCCTCTCTTTTTGGTTCTTGAAATCCAGGGGCAATCAATTACAACTTGTCCTTTCTCACACAATGTTAGACTAAGCAATAGATATTCAATCACTATTACAACAAAGCATCTATTCTTTATCAGGAATACTCATGACAGCAGGCAGAGTAAACCAGAAAAACAATAAGAAAAACAAACAAATAAGAATAAAACGAGATTGAACACATAGCCAATTGGCAATGTATGAGTCAAGTATTGCAGTACACAGCATATCTTTATAGCACACATAACAGTGTTATAGCTGACACTGTTGCCTATGGTTTCTTACAAATATAACTATCTACATCTGAGGTCACACACCTCTCATGCAACCTTGGGGTTAAGAGCTATGCTAAAGGGGATATGAACAGCAAGCTGTCAATATCTGTCATTTTTGAAGTTTAAACCATCAAACTTCTGGTTGCCAGTTACAGATTTCTTACATTTAGCCTTAAAGCATGTACCATGGTAAGGAGGAACAAAAACAACAGCAAAACACACACAACACCATTTTACTATGCCTTCTAAGGCTGTGCAAGGCCTCTTCCTGAATGAAACAGTACAAAAAAAACCACACACACTAACTCAAATTGAAAACATGAGTTTGTGGCTTGTTAAGGGGAACAAAGATACCACACATACATCAGCTGACTCTAGAAAGGCAGCAGACTGAAAGGCATCTGAAGCAAACCATTGAAAATATGTTTGACTAAGTTGGTAACCATTCAGCATCATGTCATAGATTGGAGCTTTTTGGCTGTTTTGGAATAACTGACTATATCCATACAAATCCAGAAGAGATGTTTAGCTTCCCATATTCCCTCGTAAGTAGATACACAGTTTTGTAACAATAAATGAGGAGGGGTACAACCCAGCAAATTTAAACATGCTCCACAACCTTTCATATAATGAGGAATATCAGATAACGAAGAGTGTAAACCACAGTTATTATTCTAAAGCCACTTGTGGCTTTGATAGTATTCATCACCTAGTTAAAGAATCATGAGGTTTTAATTCACATTAATCTGATGCTAAAATTGCAAAGTAAATGTAAAAAAGTCAACAATAATGGATTCAAATTTTTACACAATGACTGTCCTTGTGAATGCTATTGTGTTGTACTGCCCAGGTAACTAAAGTTGACTGTTCAAATGTACATGTTATAAAACAACCGAATGGTATTTGTCCATAAAATTTATCAGCATTGGCTGTTAAGCCATACGATACTGTCTGCGTAATGCAGAGCTTGTGAAAATACACCCCCCCCAATTGTCACAGTACAACTAATATCTCATGCTACATCCTGAGTTTGACGCAGTTAGGAGGTGTTAGATGTACGTGCAACAATTGCTAGGCTGCACAAGTGTGACATGCATCAGAAAAATGAGCAGCCTGATACCAGCTATCTGCACACATAGCGACATCTGTGGTAACCTTAAGGCCTACACTCAGAGAAGTTTTCATCATAGCAGTGAAATGCAGTACTTGAACAAGTCACCTATTTGGTCATTCTCTGATGAACAAAAATACCCAGGACAGACCAGCATTATGCTTTTTCAGCCTCCTTTGATACTTCCCTGGTTTACTTTGTGCAGTCTGGTTCCCCGTAGCCCCAGGTCCTTGACCAGATGCATCGTTGAGTCTCCAAGAAAGCCTCTCCACCCACCTCCAGTGGGTAGAGCCTCACGCTCCATCCACCTTCCCTGCACTCCGCAACCAGGTCCGCATATTTTGCCCTCTTCCTTTAGTTGGCTGCCTCTAACCCCTCTTCCCATGGCACTGTCAGTTCATCAGTTCATCCTGGTAACCTCAGGGACAACAAGGTCTTTCCTCCTCCTTCTCGCTTGATCTGGACCACAGGCTGGGTGGGTCACCCCATCCAAAGCCTGCCTGCCCTGTCTGGACCCTGACCACCACCTCCTGGTGTTGCAGTCTGCTCACCGCCCTCTGACCTTTTTCCTCAGCCCTCCATTTCCTTCCAGTCACCACTCGGGCATGCATATCCTCCATTGCCTTGTTGGAGGAGTCCCTTAACTCCATCACCAGCCTTGCCTTCTCTTGCTTGTACCCATGAGTGACAGATTTCAGGGGTAGATGCAGTGAATTCCACCCACACAGGCTTACTGCTGAAAAGCAAGGTGGGATCCCCAGCCATTTGCAGATGAAGGAGTTGACTTTGGGATCCATCCTGCTCACTGCTGATGAGGTGACTACGGACAGCTTCAGAGGCCACATTACCCTTGGGTACAAGGTGAAGTGATAACACCACACCTTGTGCTTTCTGGGGGAGCTGGCTTGAGTCGCTGTTCAGCAGGCCTGCTGAAAGCTACTGAAGGATGGTGGGGAACATCAAAGAGATGGGGAACATCTCGTCGTCTGAGAGACTGGATGTATATTGCCTTCCAAGACTTCGGATGGGCTGGTCTGCCATGCAGGGGACGTTTTCCCTGCCAATGGTGAAGGTGACCCTATTGTTCCGCTCCCCTTTCCGCAAGGAAAGACTCCTTGACCTTGACTTGTGTGGCTTGAATGTCATCCTTGCCCAGGTGATCAGCTCGTCCAGCCTCTTCAGGAGCCTGGACGTATATGGTGCACTTCGTAGTGGGCAAGTAATACAGCAAGCCTCAAGCCTACAGGCAGCCGGGACTCCACCCACCACCTGCCTTGCTCCAATCAGGATGACTTCAAATATTGCTACAAAGAGGATGGGGGAGATGGAGTATCCCATTGCAATCCCTACTTCTAGCTGCTGCCAGCGAGTTATGACGCACATGTGCATATCCTGGAAGTAGCTCATAACTATGGTCTTGATGTTGTCTGGGGCGTAAGAAGAAGTCTAGCGCGAAGGCAATGAGCTGGTGTGGCACTGACCCATACGCGTTGGCCAGGTCTAGCCTCACGACGTGCAGATCACGTCATTATGAAACTCAGAATGTAGTAACACTCCATTCTTAAAATAGTGCGTAACACGGTGCTGAGCAATGCATTGGATTCAGGAAGTGCACAACATGTTGCACTTCAAATGGAAAGACACCTTTGCTATTTCTGTAAACGCTATCTTGATGTGGTCACATTGTAAAACATGGCAAAACACAATGCATGGAAATAATGAAGTTTAAGTTCTCTAGAAACATCCATCCTCTTCTCCTCGACCCTCACTGAGAATATGACCAAGAGTCTCAAAAGATTTTGTCCTGTCAGTAAAATGTTGCCAAGGTTTGGCTCTAAAGCAGTTTTCATTCTGCCTACAAGTAAGACATAATTGATCATTTAAAGAAAACATTCTAGTTGTTTGTTAAAGTTATTCCATTAGTTTGGACAGCTGTGATGGTAACTGAGATGCCACAGTTCACCATTCATTACAAATAACACGAATAATTACTCCTTCAGTGTGCACTACTGTATATCCAAGATCCACAGCATTCTACCAACTCATAATAAAGTACAATGAAGAAGAAAGTCTAACATAAGAATTTTATTTATGGATGTCATGTGTGTCAAACATTCAGACCAACGTAAAAACAGTAGCAAAACCACAAGCTGACCTATCAGTAAGACAGGAGGATGACTTTTTGTGGTTGAACTACTCAACTAATTGGGAGAGTAAATGATGGGTTTTCAAGGACCCATTTCTCAGAAAAACCAAAAACACATTACAGATTCCAGAAAGAACATGTTCAACCACACAGCTCCCATTCAGAACACAGTTCTATAGTTTCATTTGTGTTAAATGGTTAAAAAAATCCCTTCTACTAAGCTCATGAAAGGAATGAATGTATAACATACTGACATACTTCTGAAAATAATAATATGCCAACAACTGAAAACATGCATAAATAAAACAAATTGGCAAAGTTCACACAAATACCTCTTCTGAAACTGCTGTAGCACCAAAGAACAATTCCATAGTGTTACAACACACAAACACACAGAAGTATTTAGACATTTACATTCTGTACATTTACAGCAGATAAAAAAAATGTTTATGCATTAAACAAGACCAGCATGCAAAGGGGAGGAGATGATGTGGTAAACGCTGTGTCAACTGCAGGCCCTCACTAACTCAGTGAAAGACCTTCAGTTCTTCTGAGGTCATGTCTGTAGGATGGGAGCTGGGCTCACTGGGAGACAGAGGCAGCACGCAGCAGGCATTTGGCACCGCGGCAAAGGACGCGGGCTCCCTCTCCATGTCCTCTCCAACTCTGCTGCAAAGCACTTTGATCCAGTTTATTCAGCCTCTGGGAGCAGAGACGTAAGTCCAGAACTCGTTTGGATAGATCATCCAGACACACCCCATCCCATGGCCCTGACACCTGACAACCTGAGGGAAGGACAGAGAGAGAAAGGGGGAGAGAGAGAGAGAGAGAGAGAGAGAGAGAGAGAGAGAGAGAGAGAGAGAGAGAGAGAGAGAGAGGGCAACAGGCCATGTAAATTTTTAGGAACTCAGAAAGACACAGTAAGTAAACACACAAGTCTCTCTCTCACTCACACACAACATGCCCAGGTTAAATAGCCAAACATGCCATGTGCTATTTTAAATGGTGCTCATCAGTGCTATAGTTAACCTTGAAGGTTGAGAAGTGTTAAGGTCCGACAGGACTCCCTCAGTCCACTGAGAAGGCTGTTGAGGCCAGCTGAGGTCACAGCTGGGTTGCCCGATAAATCCAGAGACACTAGTGAGGGACAGACAGGGAGGAACCTGCAAATGTCCAAGAAGTATAACAGAGGCATTCAGCAAACAGTGGTCGCGAGACCTGCTATTACAGAAAACTGGGGGTTTGAGCAAGGAAACAAAACATTTAAAAGGACACATGCAAATAACAGGAACACAAAAAAAGCTCCTTCTAAATAAGGTCTCATTTAATTATCCATGTAAGGAGTGTTTCTTCATGGTTCAAAACATACAAGTGAAATATGAACAATGAGCATGACCAGACCTGGAGAGAGAAGCAACACTGTGGTCTGTCAGTCCATTCCCAGCAAGACTCAAGTGTGTGAGGGAGCACTCCCCCTGGAAAACACACACGCACACGCACACACACACACACACACACACACAGACAGACAGACACACACACAGTATACAAAGGGGGATGAAGGAGTGAAAAGCACATCCTGGTTGGTTTATTGGAGAATACATTCCTAAATCAGAACATTTCCTAATTTGCTGCACCAAATGAGCAGTGTTTCAGAAAATAAAGAGACATTTATTTTTAAGCGGCTAAATCCATTTCAAAAGTATACACACAGAGTCTCATGCTGTTTTACATTTTCAGGTGGGTCCGACAATGTTGTTAACCACACTGATGTTTTGACACGAAAAAAGCCACTAAATTTATTGACATAGTTGCTATGTGTGATGAAACCACAGTAAAATGGTTGTGAGCTCTTTTCAGAGAACTTGGCAAAACATTTTGTTCAGTGATTAACCTTTGATAAGCTCCAACACTAGCAGTTCCTATTTTTATGCCGGTCACATCTATTTACTCTAGATCAACCTTAACATGTGTTTGTGCATGTGTGTGTGTGTGTGTGTGCCTACCTGGGCCAGATGTGAGGTGAGGAGCTCCAGCGTGGGCTGGTCAGCAGGGCCTTTAAACACAGCGGAGAGGTGAAGGTGTGTGAGGCAGTGGAGAGGCAATGTTTTCACCACCAGCTCAAATCCTGTCGAGCCCAAGGCATTATGGGACAAGTTCACAGATCTCAGGTGTCCTGTACCTGTATCCAATAAGCACTGCATTACAGTCTAGAACACATTCATCAGCCTTGTATCATTTTAAATAACTTGTGCCACACAAGGTTATGTCCAGCCATGAAGTGAAGTAGTTTCGCTCTGCAATAAAACCCCACATTTTATCGCCACATCTTGTGCCATCTCTTATCGTGAGAAAAAGGTCGCTGTTTTTCACACGTGGGTTTAACTTCCCCTCTCTGTGAAATCAGCAAAAGTTGAACTGACACTGGTTAGGGCTGATGGTATCTATCAGTCAGACCCTGTGGGTTGAAGTTCCCCTCTCTGTGAAATCAGCAAAAGTTGAACTGACGCTGGTTAGGGCTGATGGTATCTATCAGTCAGACCCTGTGGGTTGAACTTCCACCCTCTTTGAAATTGGCTATAAAGCTGAGTTAATGATGGGGGCTGATGGTACCTACCAGTCAGTGCACTGGCCAGAAGCAGACGGTGCTGCTGAAGGAATCGTGCGGTGATGCCACAGGCCTGTAGAGACAGAGCAGCCAGAAGAGGACAGGACGACAGCACACTAGCCAAGGCCTGAGACCAGCCATCGCCCAGTGGATTCATACTCATATTTAACTCCTCCAGACACTAGGGAGAGAGAGAGAGAATTTGAACACAATGCATTAAACTCCATCTAGAATATGCCGATATGTTTACAATATAAGTATTTAGTTTAAGTAATCAACAGATAGGGACGATAGCACTTCAATAAAAATACTTTTATAAAGGTTTTATAAAATCAACTCAGGAAGAAATCATTTTCAACACATGTAAAGCTGGGCCAAACACATTTCAGTGTCCACCAAAGGGTTATGCAGGAGGCTTTCCTGAAAACGGCTATCGAGTTCTTTTCGGATGAATGATATATTCACCTGTTTTACACTCCATATTACCGCATGTCAGACAAGCTCAGAATTCTTATATGTGAATTTGCTCCAAGTCCAAGTTGGCACGTGTCAAAGGAAATGAGTGAGCAAAAGATTCTCTTAAGCGTGTAATGTTTCACAGTCCTGGGTGTGTACCCATACAGGAAATCTACGTTGCTCAGGAAGTCCCATCTGACTCAAATGACTGATAAGAACATGAAACCACGAATATTGCCACTCTGACCGACATCAGCAGTTTTGTTCATCTGAGAGATTTCACATGTACCCAGTGGCCGCTGTATTGCTGCCACAGATCACCTTGGATGTACATATTATTGGCATGTATTACACAGGCTTATAACGAGAGATGGCTGTTCAAGTGGTCCAATGTAAAGTAGCTGAGGTACTTCCACACTGTAGACTTATTCAATATAACATGGATGCTCTCTTTTCTTCGTGACTGAACAAAACTGTTTAAGTACCGTGACCTTGACAATAAAAGCTCCAAAAAGCCAATGAACTACTGTTGCTTTCCTTGTGAATTTCATACAAAGTACATACAAGTGTGCTCATAAGTTTTTTGTGTGTATCTTGAGAGACCCCTGCATATTTCATCCAGGGCTACCCTGAATTTGCTGGAAACTAAGCCATGGGGGAAAGCAAAGGAACTGCCAAAAGGCCTGCGAGAAAAGGTCATTGAACTTTATAAAATCAGGAACTGGATATAAAAAGATGTCCAAAGATTTGAAAATGCCAATCAGTAGTCTTCAAACTGAAAAAGAAGTAGACCGACTGGTAGACCACCAAAGATTTCAGTCACAACTGCAAGGAAAATTGGTCGGGATGCAAAGAAAAATGCACAGGCAACTTCAGCTGAAATACAGGCTTCTCTGCAAAAAAAAAAAAAAAAGTGTTGTGGCTGTTTTAAGACCCACAATAAGGAGGTACTTGGACAAAAATGGGCTGCAGGGTCGAGCTGCCAGAAAAAAAAAGCTGTTACTGTGGCAACACCACAAAACAGCCCGCGTTATAATATGCCAAACAGCACCTAGACAAGCCTCAGAACTTCTGGAACAGTGATATGGAGTGATGAGACCAAAACTGAACTTTATGGTCACGACCATAAACGCTGTGTTCGGAGAGGAGTCAACAAGGCCTTAGACCAAAAAAAAAGTACCCCATCACTGTTGTGAAGCATGGAGGTGGATCTCTGGATGTTTTAGGGGGTGTGTGAGCTACAGCGTCACGGGGAATTTAGTGAAAAATTGATGGCAAGGTGAATGCAGCATGTCATCAGAAAACACTGGTGGGTGCTTTGCGCACGAGACACGCTTAGACTTTCCAACACGACAGCGATCCAAAACACGAGGCTGCGTCGACCCTTCAGCGGCTACAGCTGAGAAAAACAGAAGGTTCTGGAGTGGCCATCACAGTCTCCTGCCCTCAATATCACCAAGCCACTTTGGGGAGATCGCAAACGTGCGGTTCATGCAAGACAACCCAAGAATTCACGCAACCTGGAGGCTTTTTGCCAAGAAGAATGAGCAGCTTTACCACCTGAGAAGATAAAGGGCCTCACCCACAACCATCACTAAACACTGCAAGCCATCACTGATGCGAAAGGGGGGGGGGGGGGGCAATACACAGTATTAAGAATTAAAGGTATGCAAATCTTTTCGAACAGGGAGCATCTCATTATTTTCTTCATTTTTATGTTTTGTTTAATGATTGTGCCATTCTGTGATGCTTTATAGTCTCATTTGAATCCCATTTAAAAATAAAAAGAAACGCGTTTTGCCTGATCGCTCATGTTTCCTTTAAAGAATGGTACGCATCTCACAAATTCCGCCAGGGTATGTAAACTTACGAGCACAACTACATATCTTTCCCTCTCTTACGTTTGTCCCACTTGTGAGTCATACCGCAAAGCCACAGACACTTAGCCATTCTTCTTACTTGACTTCACACCTGCCAACTCAGACAGACCATGCCATGGGAGTGGTCAACAGAGCTGATAAAGTTCATGACACCTCGTTTTTATCAAGAGCACTTTATGATAGTGTGTTGCTCCGCTAAGCACAATGAGAACTACTAATCACACTATATCTCTCAATATGATGCTTGATGAGGGTGAAGAATGATGCTTAATGAATGATGGTTAATGAAGACAAAACACAGGTACAAAAATGATGCTAATTTTAAGAACAACCTCAAAGACAGCACGGAGCACTCAAAAATTTATAGTATTTATGCCATGTGACATCAGTTTAAGGAACAAAAGGCCCAAAAAAGATATACAAAGTCAACTTAAACTTAGATGAAATCTTAGAAGAAATTACTGGAAATGCAGGTTGACTCCTCCCTTCTAAAGAGTCAGCTGCTTTCTTGAGGCCTTCTCCTGTAATCCGATTGGCTGAGATATCCAGCAGGCGCAGGCGGGGCATAGTGGTCGCGGCGGCGAGCAGCTCAGGCAGGAGGTCGTCGTGGAGACGGTTCCCAGAGAGCCGGAGTTCGGTGAGGCTGGCCTGTAGTTTAAGGGCCCGTAAGAGGGGGGTCAGAGAGCTGGGAGCCAAACTGAGTCCACAGACAGACACGGAGGAGCTGCCATCCTGAACTTCACACAACCGAGACACACGCATGTCCTCCCCTGGAAAACACAGCACAATGTTATCTGAGAGAGTTTTTCATATTGCTTGACAGAAAACTATCATGGTATGCACTTTTGCGACGTTTCATGTTAAACTGGGAGGAGAATTCTGGTGACCGCCCTAAAGAAACAAGAGGGTGCTTATCTATCACATTGTAAAATCTATTGCTGATAAAAAAAAAATGTACACCCAACACATTAGGTACCCAAGATAATGTGTCACAGCACACAGTGCGAACATCAGTGGAAAATAACAACATTTTTGGCTTTCACGCTAGAAAAGCATTGCATGCGTGCAAAGTCCTAACACACTCACCCACACTAAGACTCTGACAGGCTTTTCTGTATCTCTCAGGAAGAGGAGGCAGATCCCATGAGCACACCTCAGCAAGAACCTGCATGTACACAAACCAACACGGTAACACACACATGCAAATCACATTCAGCCAATTAACTGAGTCTCTCTTATATTGTCAGGACCATCAATTCATTGTCAAAGCGAAATGTCTCTCAGGACCTATAGATATATTACAGAGTTCAGGGGATGACATTTACGGTCAAGCTCAAAGGTTTTATTTTAAATGGTTTAGAGGTGGAAAAATAAGTAAAAACATCTTTTCAGAAACTTGAGTCATATTCTTGGGTCTGCCCCTTTTTATTGCGGGCATCTTACCTCTTCGTTGGTGTGTAAGACAGCAAGCAGCAGGTCGTGAGGAGACAGAAGAGCGCCCTCCTTCTGTAAAGAAAGGCGCGGCAGCAAACCACAGGTCTGGTAGTAACGCTGAGCTGCCTGTTCACACAACCAGGATACAGTGCAGGTGTCTGCCTCACTGAAATAAGGAATAATGAATAAGTTAAAGCCACACACACATAGACAGACAAACAAACAAACAAACTAACAAACTAACCTGTGAGGCACGGGAATCAGGAAAATATTGTCCTGGACTCTGACCCGCATCCTTATTGGAGCAGGCATGGAAGCAGTCACATTCTGTGTAGTCTGACAGGAAAAAAAAAAAAAAAAAACCATTTTTTACTAACACCTTTTTGGATACATAGGACACACATTTGCCCTTATCTATTGCTTATTCCAAAGAAGCACTCCTGCTATGTCAGGCTGTTATTCAGTACATGAGTGCTGGAGCTCTACCTGAGTACTGTAAGGCTGGGGAGGTGTAGACTGCAGAGGGTCGTCATCACTGGCGACGGTCGGACTCTGTGGCCTGCTGACCTCTCTTCTGCCCAGCATGACCATACCAGGGAGCTGACTCATCTTCACCTGCCGAGGTTTAGACGCGCCCTTCCTCAGGGACAGCCTGCTGGACGAAGACTGAACTACAGAGAGAGAGAGAAAGCACAGCAAAAACCCATGTTAGCCAAACAAGTAAGATAACATAGAGAGTGCAAAGGTCATGCCATGCATAATACCAATGAGTTGAGGAGTTTTTCAAACTTAAAAATCAGAATTTTAAGACTTTAATGCCGTTTTGCGCCTACCATGTGACGTCTGTTGTTTTGTCCTTATTGTCCCACTGTCTGTCCTGACTGTCGTTTTATACTTACTGTCCCACTGTCTGTCCTGTCTGTCGTTTTATACTTATTGTCCCACTGTCTGTCGTTTTATACTTACTGTTCCACTGTCTGTCCTGTCTGTCGTTTTATACTTATTGTCCCACTGTCTGTCCTGTCTGTCGTTTTATCCTTGTTGTCCCACTGTCTGTCCTGACTGTCGTTTTGTCCTTACTGTCCCACTGTCTGTCCTGTCTGTCGTTTTGTCCTTATTGTCCCACTGTCTGTCCTGACTGTCGTTTTGTCCTTACTGTCCCACTGTCTGTCCTGTCTGTCGTTTTATACTTACTGTCCCACTGTCTGTCCTAACTGTCGTTTTGTCCTTATTGTCCCACTGTCTGTCCTGACTGTCGTTTTGTCCTTACTGTCCCACTGTCTGTCCTGTCTGTCGTTTTATACTTACTGTTCCACTGTCTGTCCTGACTGTCGTTTCATACTTATTGTCCTTACTGTTCCACTGTCTGTCCTGTCTGTCGTTTTATACTTATTGTCCCACTCTCTGTCCTGTCTGTCGTTTCATACTTATTGTCCCACTGTCTGTCCTGACTGTCGTTTTGTCCTTATTGTCCCACTGTCTGTCCTGACTGTCGTTTTGTCCTTACTGTTCCACTGTCTGTCCTAACTGTCGTTTCATACTTATTGTCCTTACTGTTCCACTGTCTGTCCTGACTGTCGTTTTATACTTATTGTCCCACTCTCTGTCCTGACTGTCGTTTCATACTTATTGTCCTTACTGTTCCACTGTCTGTCCTGACTGTCGTTTTATACTTATTGTCCCACTCTCTGTCCTGTCTGTCGTTTTGTCCTTATTGTCCCACTGTCTGTCCTGACTGTCGTTTTGTCCTTATTGTCCCACTGTCTGTCCTGTCTGTCGTTTTGTCCTTATTGTCCCACTGTCTGTCCTGTCTGTCGTTTTATACTTATTGTCTACTGTCTTGCACTTATAGCATCTATCATCATTTTGTGATTTCGGGGAAAATATATTTAGTTCTTATTTCGAGACCTGGTCATGAAAAGAAAGCCAATCTGAATTGAATTTTTAAGTTTGTTTGTTTCTGCGTGTGTGTGTACGCTGGAACCTACCTCTGGGAGTAGGTTCAGATGTAACAGAAGTGTAACTCTGATTTCTGGATAACGTCAAACTCTCCTGTCTCCCGCTTTGTTCTGACCCGACTTTCCGTTTCTTCTTAGGTTGAACCTCCACCAAATCGTCCTCCAGCCAGTCGTCTGCCAGGTACTCCTCCTCTGGGACCAGAGCTGTCTTGACATTGGTGGACACTGCTGGCGTGCTGCTAAACGCTGGCTCTGATAGGGTCTGAGAGAGGAGGCGGGACTTGGCACTACCAAGACTCTGCATGGCTCGCTGGTACTCCTCCCTACCAGACACATGCTGAGGAGGTTCTGCAACTTCACGACCCCCGTGAGCTGAGGTTACTTCCTGGCTGGTGGGGACTTCCTTTGGACTTGGGATTGCTGGGAAACGTTGTCTGGGACGAACAGGTCGCAGTGGGCTGATAGAGCAGTCAGAGTCAGAGTGTTCAGAGGAGCTGCTGTCATCCTAATGGATGGAGACATCGTGAGAAGAGGAGAAAAAGGATAGAAATTTTATCACAGAGCTTTCCAAAACCTCAAAAGAGCTTGGGAAAACATACAACACTAGGTTCCTAAGCAATAGAATTATATTACGCCTTTAAAAACACAACATGAAGAAAACCTTCCTAAATTTGCTTCCTAAAGTTCATTACATGTGATGATTAAATGCTTCTTGTCAGATTACGGTGAACAGGTAAAAACGATCTACATAAACATGACGGACGCATAACGATAAAACAAGCAAAAAGACAAAAATCAGTACCCCATAGAGGATATCCTTCTCTGTCCCTCTCCGTCTGTGGCCCGGTCCGGCTGAGCTTCTCTGTCCGGGGGCAGTCGCACTCGCTGGGGGGCTCCTGTTTTGGGGCAAAGTACTCTGGGGGCACCGGCGCTGCCCCTCCTGTTCCAGCAAAGGCTCTGAGCACTCAGCGTCAAACAGCTGACTGTCCTGCAGCGCCTCCAGCGGTCGGAGTGTGACTGGCGTGACAGTTACTAAGGAGAGAGAATGTAGCAGCTGCATCAAACTTGTTTCTAATGAGCGTTTATTAAGTCACTCAATTAAATGATTTACTCTCAGTATTCGTTCTTTAGAGTACCTCCTCCAATCAAACCCTATTATTTCCCCTCACCTCCTCCAGCTAGGGCTCTCCTCAGCAGTTTCTCCGTATCCATACACTCCTGCCGGGTTTGCTGGTCCAGGTTCCGACTGTACGTCCGAAACCAATGACGCAAATTGTCCAGAGGAGTTTCACCCTGTGGGGAAGACACAAGTATCCACACATGTCTCTTCAGTTCGTGAGAAAAACCTTATGGGAGATTGTATCAAGATAAGTGGGTTGTTGTTTTTTGGGGGAACTATATGGCAGACAATGCAAATGCTCACACAGCCTAAACTAGTTCGTAACAATACTTTTTGAAAGACTGTTGAACAACGTGCAACTGCATCACAACAGTAGAAATTTTCAGATATCCCCTCAAACTCAAAGAGTCTTGATCTAAGGGGCATATGAAGTATTACGTCTAAAAACGAACAAACAAACAAAACAGATTGGCTGTTTAAGGTTAAGTGTTTTCATGGGTGATTGTCTGTATCTTACCCTGCCATTACGGACAGTAACTGAAGCTCCTCTCTCCACCAGTAGCTGTGCAACGCTGAAATGCCCGCAGCTCAGGGCATCGTGGAGAGGGGTAATGCCCTCACAGTGTGGGCCCCCTGGATCATTAATATTCGCCCCTCGCTCCAGCAAGAAGGCGACAATCTCTGCATGACAATACATTAGAGAAAAGAATAGCCTTAAGATCTCCATATTTCTTCATCAGCATCTTTATCAGACAACAAACTCAGACCTTCACTGTGTATGATCTTAGAAAGGCTTCAAATCATTTATAACATACCTAGATATAAATTTAAAAGAAATCAAAGCAAGGGCTTGGTTAGTTTTGCACCTGTCTCTGAATGAACGAATAACCTTTAATTTAAAAAAAACATAAATAAATATTTGTTTCTATTACCTCGATGGCCATGGTTACAAGCCTCATGGAGAGGTGTCCAGCCACAGTAATCTCGGGGGTTCACTGGGTGTCCCTGCCAAAAAGACAAGAGTATCAGAGAAGATGTCTCAGTGTTCCATACCTACCACACACTGAGTCTGGGTCAGTCCTGCTCACCTGATCCACTAGGTACTGAACCTGCCTCATATTCCCATCAATACACGCCCTGTGGAGACAAGTCTCCCCCTTCTCATTCCGTCTATTCCACTACAGAGAGAGAGAGAGAGAGAGAGAGAGAGAGAGAGAAAGATAGAGAGAGAGAGAGACAGAGAGAGAGAGAGAGAGAGAGAGAGAGAGAGAGAGAGAGGGCAACAGGCCATGTAAATTGAGAGACTGAAGGAATATAATGCATTAAATTCAATCTGGAATATGCTGATATGTTTACAAAATAAATATTTAGCTTAAGTGATAAACAGATCATGTAACAGAGACAATAGCACTTTTATAAAGGTATGTATTATAAAGTTTGCTTCACTGATGCTGCCCATCAACTCAGGAGGAAATCATTTTCAATACATGAAAAGCAGGTCCAAAAACACATTTCAGTGTCCACCAAAGGGTTAAGCAGGAGGCTTTCCTGAAAACTACTATGGATTTCTTCTCAGATGGATGACATATGTACCTGTTTTAGACTCAATATTACGGCATATCAGATAAGCTCAAAATTCTGATATGGAAATTCACTCAGTGCAGGTTGAGAGAGGGAGAAACAATGAATGAGTAAAAGAGAACAGATATAAGGAAACAGGAAAAAAAAAAAGAAAGTGACAAAGACTCATTGTAGTTGTGGTCTCAGAGGTACAAAACCTCCCAAGTTAAAAGGTTGTGAGACATGATGTCAGTTCTTACCCTGCCTGTCTTCCTGCGGCCGCTTACGATTTTGTCATAACCCTCCAGATCATCATCTGTGAGGATATGCACACTGTTAGTACCCTGATGCACTATGCAGAGTTATGAAAAGCTAACTGATTTAAAAAAAAAAAAAAAAAAAAAGGCCAAAAAACAATACTACAGCTCACTGTCAGGAGTAAAGCCAGAACTGGACGTGTTTGTTTGTACCAGAGTCAGACAGCTGAATGTCGCTGTCCTCTAAAGGTTCGCTGTTCGGCTCTTCTTCCTCCTCGTCCTCTTCCTCGCTGTCATCAGGGCTTCGGCCCTCCGCCGCACACAGCTCCTGGAGCCTGGCCTCTGTGTTATCGCTCTGAGATGAACCTCCGCGACGCTGGGCTGATAACCATGCCCTCAAGACGCGCCGCTGAGAGAAAACGGGATCATGTTAGTAAAGCTGGTAGGCGTACGCTACATACACTTTTCATCATGAAAAGAGAAATATGCATGAGACATGCAGAGGAAGACATCACAGTAATTTGTGTGTTTATGTATGTGTGTGTGTGTGTGTAGCCATAACAGACCTGTAGTTTAGCCTGTTTTGCTGTTTCGGCACATTTAAGGGCGCTGCCGTAGCACTTGTCCAACTCCTCTATGGACTGGCCACTCTCCTCCAAACACACAGCAATGTTCAGCCACGTCTCACACTCCTAATGCACACACACACACACACAAACGATGTTTATACTCCTGAACAGAGGCAAACAGTATGTACAGTGCGTTAGTGTAAAGATGAACCCAGCTGTGCGTGTGTGTGCGAGAGTGTGCGTGTGTGTGCGTGAGTGTGCGTGTGTGTGTGTGAGTGTGCGTGTGTGTATGTGTGTGTGTGTGTATGTGTGTGTGTGAGTGTGCGTGTGTGTATGTGTGTGTGAGAATGTGCGTGTTACGGCACCTCTTTGGGATTGCCCTTTCTCAGCTGCAGCTCTTGTCTGTAATGCCCGACGGCTTTGTCGTACTGCCTCAGGTCTGTGTGTGTGGCAGCGAGGGACACGTGGATAACAGCCACCTCTCGAGCGGGTTTCCCCAAAGCCTTGGCACAGGACAGCTAAAAACATCCATAAAAATCAGTGCATTAATACAATAATGATTCAGTTTTCAGTGGTCAGCCCCAGCCTTCTTATACCCGTACAGTGGCTGTATGTAAAAATGCACTTCGTGTGATTTTAGTGTGTGTGGAAACACATATTTATGTAATATATATATATATATATATATATATATATATATATTTACCTGTGTTTGATAAGCCTCCAGAGCTTTACTGTAGCAGCCCACTTTACAGTAGAGGTCACCAAGCTGCTCTGCCAGCCCCATGGCCTCATGGGACAGCCTGTCAGTCACCTCTGACCCTGCCTCTTCCAGCTGACAACCTTGTATTGCTATGGAAACAGACAGTTTGTAAAACACTGTGTATAGTCTAAGCCTGAATAGAGCACTCGGTCGTCAAAGAGACGACACTTAGTAAAGAGGTCACTACTCAAACACAAAGTCAAAAAACAAAACAAAACAAAACAGAAAAAGTGTATCCTCTCTGTATAACTCTGTATGATTTAGGACATAATAAGGACAGCTCTCTTGTACTATTCCTGTTATCTTACCGTGTTTAAAATCTCTCTTCACCATTGCCCGCTCAGCAGGGAGCTGAGAACCAAGAGCATACGATTTCTTCAAGGAACGCCGAGCTGCCGCAAAGTCGCCTAGAGACAGCAGCACCTACCACACACACAGCCACAGACAGCAGGAGATTTAGGGGGGGGGGGGGGGGGGGGGGGGGGAGAGTTGTATGGCTTCCGATGTCGATTTGTATACATGCAGATAGGTGAATTGTAGGTGCAGGATGAAAATGATCCGGTAGCTGTATACCTACCCTGCCGATTCTGTGGAAACACTCGCTCTCGCTGAATTTCTCCTTCAACTTCCGAGCGGACTCTTTGGCCTGTTCAAAGCAGCGGATGGCGCGAGAATGCTGCCCCTGTTTGAAACTGATCTCGCCGAGATTGAAGTTGGCACGGTACAGATCCTCAAATAGGTTGTTCTTCCTGTCAAAGCACCCAGGATTTTATTTCCCACTTTAAATCATTTAATGCACTTATGACTGAAATTAAAAAGGGCATTTTCACTCTTATAGTTCATTTTCTTTGCTATAAATATTTGGTCTGGGCCCAAAGTTCAATTGGAGCAAGCACACGAGCAAAAACAACTTAATTTATTGGGCATATGCATCACAGTTCAGGAAAACCATTCTAAACAACCAAGATGCGAAATCACCCAAACACCATTTTAAGTTTTCTACAACTGATTTAATACAAGCCTTTGCCTGAAATAACAAATTCACTATTTATTTTTGATATAAAAATTAAACTTAAATTTAAAACTTAAAATGTATGGACTGAATTTCAGATGTTTCCTTGAACTGAACAAGACTCAACCCCTTATTGTTTTTTGTTTTTTTTTTAATCTCCTGCAGACTCATGAATGGAGGTTCTCACTCTGCTATGAAAATGCTCTGTCGGATGAAGTCATTGCAGCGCTGAGGCTCCTTCAGTCCATCATACACATAGCCCAAATTCAGGAGGAGACGTGCCCTCATCTCGCTCACCTCCCGTGGTGACACTGTACCTGTAAATACAGTGAAACCCTCTGACCAACTCAATCTCATCAGAGTTCAAAAACCCCACCAAAGTTCACATTGCAGCCAGAGGTGTTTTGCCTGTTGAAGGTACTACAAGAATATGCCTTTGGCTTTATACCTGCAAATGGAGCTTGTATGTGCAATGAACCCATGGAGTGTAGCCAAGGGTAGTGGTCAACACACCCTGGCACATTTCATATCGCGACAAATTACGCACCTTCTAGACGTTCATCCAATATGACCAGGCTTTTCCTAAAGGCATCCTCAGCTTGTCTCAGGCTCTCTTTTGATTGGTCGCTGTCGTACAGGAAGAGATATGTCCGACCAATGGTGGCCAAAGCTCTTTGCTCTTCAGTTACATCGTTAACAGAACGAGCTAGGTCCAGATGACGTCTCTGGTGCTGTGAGAATGAGAAATACATACATGTGACTGTTATTATTATGGATGTAATTGTAGTTTTATTGATATTGCTTTCATAATCCTTTGTTACTACAGACATTTGACAAAACTCTCACGAAATTAACCGTCAGGTTGAGAGGGACAGAGATAGAGAGAGAAAGATTTCTATTTATTGTGCTCATTAAATCATATTTGTAGGTTTCTCAAAACCACTGCTCACCTTCAGGGCAGCCTCTATGTTTCCAAGTTCAGCATAGCACTCTCCAATTTTACGATTGGCTATTGCACAGCCAATCACATCATGCAACACTTCTGACAAAGCCAACTCCTGCCGATGTTCTTCAATAGCTGCGTGGTAATCCCCTGAGAGAGGGAAAAAGTACATTACTTAATTCTATTCTTACGGTCAAACGGGTCATTTTTTATTCACTGTCAGTTATCACTCATTAATCTTTAATAAAATTTTGCCCAGATCTGTTAGTTATTCTGTTGGAATGCACTCTATACACTTATACCACTGAAACACAACAGAATGAAAACACTGAGACACTGAACAGTTCAGTTACGTTACAGGGTTTTACCATATTCCATAAAGGACTTTATGACAAGGTCGGCGGCGATTATGTGTCGATAGCGGGTCGTCCCTTACCAGTTCGGGCAAGCGCCTCTCCTAGTTGATTGCAGAGACTGGCCTCCTCTTTCAAATTATTGGTACTCTGGGCTTTGCTTTTAGCCTTCTGTAACTCTGTAAAATGCGATCAGATTAGGACATTGTCAGGCTGAAGAAGACGATTGTACTGCACTTTGTGACACTTTCATCAAACACAGGTGTTTTTCGAACTGTACAACTATTTCCAAGCCACACGTTTACAACAAATTTCCGAAAAGAAACGGCGCAGACGAGCTTCTGCCACTATTCGCTTACACATTTAATGATCAATATGTATAACAACTTTAAGTATCGACAAAGTACACCAACTCACTGATCACACACGCTGTTTAAATATTACTGCAAAAACATTCGGAACGGCAAGTAAATTAGCTAGGGAGCTACCATACTTACGTCTGATCTCTTTAGAAGTACTCATTGTCTCCGATTGAGGCAATGCAAGCTAAATAGGTTGTCACATTAACAGTCGGCAAATTGGCAAAAACGACAGAATAACTGAAAAGTACTTCTTTTTCTCACTGACACAACGCTCGACCAATATCATTCATGATCGATATAGCTCCAAAACATACGATCAAGAATCATTAATGGACAAATGACGACTCTATTTTCCTGGGGACTTCATACCGATTTGCTAGCTACTTATCCTATTTGTTATGAAGTCTCCTTCCCCGCGCAATGTTCGAGATGAAACAACCCGTGGCTGGGAGTTGGCCGATTGGCTGGTGTGTGAATACGACAAAACGTTCTTCTTCTCGTAGATTTCGACTGCACCCCGGTGGACAAAACAACATATCACTGTCCCCACAGGACTGGCGGTGACTCTAACCTGAGATGGCTACGGTGTCGCCCCGCCGTGGTACAACCACTGAAACACACAAGATGAAGGGGAAAAGGCCCCGTAAGAGCATGTCAAAATAAGAGGATGATATTCAGTTCTGTACAAAAATTTCTACAACTTCCGCCTTCCTGTCACACATGGACTGTATTGTATTGCAGTGTAACGAAGTACAGTACGTCGGGGGAAACGATCTCCGAACCCTCAGCACAGTTAATTTGTGTGACTCAAATACAATGACCCTTTTCATACTGGCATGTAATACCTTAGCAGTTCTTTGTGTCTCTGTAAATTGTATGGTTCCTTACCTCTGTTTTCGAGCAGGCAAATATGAATTCACTGTGTTCACTACAATAACAGTATGTGTTCTTCACCCCAAACAAGTGCCAGAAACCCTCGAAAACCCACATAACCAAATAACTGAATAAAGGCACCATCAAATTCCCTGATCCTCCTGTACCATAAATACAGACACTGCATATTTCAAGTCATGAAGGTTTTGTCTCTTCATTTCACATTACCACACAATATTGTACACATTTCGTGCTGTTATGAAACATAACCAGTTGCTCTTCCATTAACCATTGCTGTGTGAGAGGGGAAGTGCATATGTACTCTAAGTGTCTTAAGCAAAATGTCTCAGTTAAACGCCAAATCAGTGGTCTTGTCACTGTTAGGTGCGGTACACTATGCATTTGCAGGATCCGTGAGGCCTGCGTCTTGTTTTCCTCCTGCTCTCTTCTGTTGCTACTCTCCTGACGCGGGTATCCAGCGGCAGAGCGAAGCAGCTGTCAATTTCCCACTTTATTTCTCAGCAAGTATCATTTACTTACCCACAGATTTTCAGGACAAAACCACTCCTTTCCTGTATTTACAGTGATATTTTGTCAGTATTTAAAAACGCTGAAGACTTGCAGACATCTCACAGCTGTTAAAACACGTACAACCTGTACCCTATTCTCTTTGTTCTCTTTGTAAGTACTGTATTTTGTTTGTATAGCCCAAGCATATCTGTATTTGGGTGATTCTTCAACTATGGTAATTTTTGTGTCCCTGGAAGAAATAAGAAAAACAACAACTACAACATCAACAACAAGAAAACCCATTTCCACATTTTTATTTTTGCCACACTTCACACCAATAGGAACTTACAAAAATAAATAATGGCTCAGTCATTAATTTTACTATATTATAAGAGGCCTTTTATGTATGGTTTTTACTAAATTGCCTTTGTCCCTAAGCTGGACTTTGGACCTTCAACACTGCATTATTTTTAATTCAGTGTTGAGCACAAATACAAATTAGACATTAATGTCTATGAAAGATATTATGTATTGTAATATTTCTTCACATTTACCTGTATTTTTCATAAAAAGAACCCCTGTCCCTTGGGTTTCAAGTCGTTGTTTACAGTCTCAAAGGGCTTTACATGCTACAACAATCAAAATCAAAACAGGACTGCACCCCTGACTTAATCCTCGCTGTCATTTCCACCACGCTGTACAAAATAGAATTCTGGGATCATGTTTTAGGGTTTGTATACTTGGTAACCATAGCAACAGCCACTCAGCAGGGGAACTTATGTTTTGAGAAGAGAGTGACCTCCATAAGGGGTAATAAACAGACAAAAAATCAAGGTAAGTATGAGTTAAATTGAGAATATGTTTATTGGGTGTCATTTCCAGACAGCTCATATTTCATGTGAATGTAAACAGCTGGACCAGTTTCATTTAATAATGTGTATTTTGTGCATATTTAATGCAAACACTAAATCTGACTTCAGCAGGCTAACATATCATGAGACTTTAAAAGAAAAATATCAAAATGTCATTTCCACAACAGTCATTCCCATAACAGGAAATTATGATTTCCTATTAATTTAGAGTGAATATAATATATATATATATATATTTAACAAAATCATCACAGACTGCAGGATGTGTTTCTACAGAATGGAGAAATAAACCATAGCAATGGATTTTTATTAAAAGAATGTTAGATGCTAAAGCTAAATGTTAAAATTGTCCTGACCAAAATGGACAGTTGAAGAATTACCCATTTGTTATATGTATCTTGCTGTTTGTCATATTTTTGTATATACTGTTCTGATGTTTTGCATTATTAATAATAATAATAATAATAATAATAATAATAATAATAATAATAATAATAGAATTGCAACCTTATCGTGGTGGAGGGGTTTGTGAGCCCCTGTGATCCTGGGAGCTGTGCTGCCTGGAGCATGTAGCTCCTGGTAGGTTCACCCAAGGCAGAGAGGTCCCAGGTGAGGGGCCAGACAAAAAGCGATTCGGAAAACCCTTATGATCAGCACCCACATAGATACAAGCACCTCGCCTGGGATAGGGAGACCGGGGCCCCCTCCTAGAGCCAGGCCTGGTAGGGGAGCTCGTAGACGAGCGCCTGGTGGTCGGACCTTCCACGGGGTCTGGCTGGGCTCAGCCCAAATGAGCAACGTGGTGCTACCCTCTCCTGGGCCCACCACCTGCGTGGGGAGAAATAGGGGCCGGGTGCGATGCCACACGGGTGGCAGGATAGGGCGAGATCCCCAGCAGACTGGACTTACGGTACAGAAACTGGCTTTTGGTACGTGGAATGTCACCTCTCTGGGGGGGAAGGAGCCAGAACTTGTGCGGGAGGTGGAGCGATACCAACTAGATATAGTTGGGCTGACTTCTACGCACAGGCTTGGCTCTGGAACCAAACTCCTGGATAGGGGCTGGACTCTGTCCTTCTCTGGAGTTGCCTGGGGTGAGAGGCGATGGGCAGGTGTGGGGTTACTTGTTAGCCCCCGACTGAGCACCGCTGTGTTGGAGTTTGTTCCGGTGAACGAAAGGGTCGCCTTACTGCGCCTTCGGGTTGCAGGGGGGAAATCTCTGACTGTCGTGACGGCGTACGCGCCGAACGGCAGCTCAGAGTACCCAGCCTTCCTAGATACACTGGAAGTGTCCTAGTGAAGGCACCATCTGCTGGGAGACTTCAATGCTCACGTTGGCAATGATGGAGAGACTTGGAGGGGAGTGATTTGGAGGAACGGCCTACCCGATCTGAACCCGAGTGGTGCTTTGTTGTTGGACTTCTGTGCAAGTCATGGATTGTCCATAACGAACACCATGTTCGAGCATAAGGCAGCTCATAAGTGTACCTGGTACCAGAGCTCCTTAGGCCAATGGTTGATGATTGACTTTGTAGTCGTCTCATCAGACCTGCGGCCGTATGTGCTGGACACTCGGGTAAAGAGAGGGGCAGAGCTGTCAACTGATCACCACCTAGTGGTGAGTTGGATCAGATGGTGGAGGAGGCTGCCAGACAGACCTGGTAAACCCAAGCGCATAGTGAGGGTGAACTGGGAACGGCTGGCTGAGGACCCTGTACGGAAGATCTTCAACTCACACCTCCGGAGGAGCTTCTCCCTGATCCCGAGGGAGGCTTGAAGTCCGATGGACCCTGTTCAGAGCCTCCATTGTTGAAGCGGCAGCTTTGAGCTGTGGCCAGATGGTCGTCAGTGCCTGTCGTGGCGGCAACCCAAGGACCCGGTGGTGGACGCCACCGGTGAGGGAAGCCGTCAGGCTGAAGAGGGAGGCCTTCCGGGCTTGGCTAGCACGGGGGACTCCGGAATTGGCTGAGAGGTACCGGCATGCCAAAAGGGCTGCAGCGACGGCTGTCATAGAAGCAAAAACTCGGGTATGGGAGGAGTTTGGGGAGGCCATGGAAAAGGACTTTTGGTTGGCCTCAAAGAGGTTCTGGCAAACCATCAGGCGACTCAGGAGGGGCAGGCAGGGCCTCGTCCAGGCTGTTCTCAGCAGGGATGGGGAGGACCTGACCTCAACTGAGGATGTGGTCGGACGGTGGAAGGAACACTTTGAGGAGCTCCTAAACCCGACTGACGCGCCCTCCACAGAGGAGGCAGGGCCAGAAGATTCAGGAGGGTCATTACCCATCTCTCTGGCAGAGGTCACTGAGGCAGTTAGAAAACTCTGCAGTGGCAAGGCACCAGGAGTGGATGAGATCCGCCCTGAAATGCTGAAGGCTTTGGATGTTGTTGGGCTGTCATGGCTGACACGCCTCTTCAACGTTGCGTGGGAGTCAGGGACAGTGCCTGTGGAGTGGCAGACAGGGGTGGTGGTCCCCATTTTTAAAAAAGGGGACCGGAGAGTGTGCTCCAATTATTGGGGTATCACACTGCTCAGCCTCCCTGGGAAAGCCTACTCCAGGGTACTGGAAAGGAGACTGCGGCCAACTGTCGAACCTCGGATCCAGGAGGAACAATGTGGATTCCATCCTGGCCGTGGAACAGCGGACCAGCTATTCACCCTTGCACAGATACTGGAGGGATCATGGGAATTTGCCAATCCAGTCTACATGTGTTTTGTGGACCTGGGGAAGGCTTACGATCGTGTTCCCCGGGATGTCCAGTGGGGGGTACTGCGGGAGTATGGGGTACCAGGTTCGCTGCTGGGAGCCATTCAGTCCCTGTATAACCGTAGTGAGAGCTGTGTCCGTATTCTCGGCACAAAGTCAAACTCATTCCCAGTGAGTGTTGGACTCCGCCAGGGCTTTATCTTGTCTCCGATCTTGTTCTTAATTTTCATGGACAGGATCTCAAGGTGCAGTCGGGGTGGGGAGGGCGTCCACTACGGATTGCGTCTCTGCTTTTTTGCAGATGATGTGGTTCTGTTGGCCTCATCAAACTGTGACCTCCAGCACGCGTTGGGGTGGTTTGCAGCCAAGTGTGAAGCGGTTGGGATGAGGATCAGCACCTCCAAGTCCGAGGCCATGGTTCTATGTCGGAAAAAGGTGGCTTTCCCCCTCCGAGTTGGGACTGAGTTTCTGCCTCAAGTGGAGGAGTTCAAGTATCTCGGGGCTTGCTCACAAGTGAGGGTAAAATGGAGCGGGAGATCAACAGGCGGATCGGGGCGGCGGCAGCAGTCATGCGGTCGTTGTACCGGACCGTCGTGGTGAACAAGGAGCTGAGTAGAAGTACCAGAGGGGTAATAACATCAGTCCATTTATTCATCTGAAATGTATTCATTAGGAATAGAGTCATACATGTCTACCCCATCTTGTACACATATCTCTAACCACTCTGACTGACATCCAGATACCAAACTGTAATCAATAAAAGTGTAATTAAAGTAAAAACATGAGAAGGAGCAAGATAATGGATGGGATGGGGTGGGGGCCAAAATGTTAATCAAATTCATCGCTTTTTTCTGTGTTCAGATCAGAACAGGCTGAAGTGTCAATAATGAGTCAGTGGTCCAGCAAGGTTAAAATTGTGAAAACACACAGACAGACAGACACACACACACACACACACACACACACACACACTCACACACACACACAAGCTTGTGTTGCAACTTTTTTTATGACTTACTAATATACTTGGTAAGATACGAGTACAAAATGGAGATTTCCCAATAACTTATTGCTTTCACTGAGTTTAACTGTGATCCTCCTTTCCCACGCTGACTCATTTCACACATTAACTTGAAAATGTGTTTGTTTATTCACAGTGGTTTCTCAACTTCACAATTAGAAATGAAAAAATGGCACTAACAGTGCGTGTGGTTTAATTTCAATTAAATGACCATCACTGGTAGTCTATAAAAGCTCCAACTCTTGGCTCCTGGGCAAAAAAAAAATAAAGATGTTCAGATCCTTCGTGATTGGCGTCCTTCTCTTTTCCCCAGGTAAGTAAAATTAGAAGCACACTCAATAATCACCATCAGATTTCTGATGCAATTTCCCCATCTGTTTAATAGACTTTTCAATGATGTAACTGACTTTTATAACTTTTTATTTATAAAACTGATGCTCCTTTTAGTGCTTGGGAATCCGCCCCAAGAGTATGACCTGGAGGAGCAAGAGAGGTTGTTCTATGAGGGTAAGCTTGACTGTTTTTATATCACAACTGTTCATCCAGTTTATACTTTCAGCAAGTACTTTAGACATTCAATTCCGAACAGGAAAAAATAACGAAATTAATAATCTTGTTTTACAGAATACAATGAAGCAGCCGTTCTCAGTGACCTTAATGACCTGTGTCTGGATCTAAAGGTATGTTGTGTAGAATGGGTCAGATCAAAAAGAAAGTAAATGTCTTACATTTTATTTTACACAACTATGATGACAAGTGTAAAAATGTATATATAAAAAGTCTGACTGATCTGATTCTAGGAATGTAAGCATTGTGAGCACAGTACGTAGGAGTATTAGGGCTATTATATTTTAACCATAATGACTGTATTTAGACCTTTAACTGGAAATTAAGCTCTTGGTCTCGAAATTTTGACTTTAATCCCAAAGTTAATTTCATGAGACCATGTATGCAGGTGGTCATCTTGCAAAGGGTTTATGGGATGCATCAAACTGTTGTTAAAGCATCGCACTGTCTTTCTCATGTCTGCCTGTCAGCGAATGAATGAAAGCGCAAAAATCCCTGGGGTCTGCTACGTCTGCAAAAGAGTGGTTCGCAACATCCTTAAACAGATACCGGCTCATGTGAGCAGGGTAAGCTACTCCAATCTAGGAGTCTGAGGAGAGTGAGGAGAAAATTCCTGGTATTTTTCATCATTTTGACTTTAAGTTTAGTTGGTTATTAATTGAGGGTGATAGGAGACACCATTACTAATATGAATTCATATCCATAAAGACTTTCACTGTCATCTCTCTGGCAGAAATATCTCAGGAATCTGCTACATAGATCCTGCACCGGCCTTTCCGTTCCATCGTTCCTCTGCAATCAGTTTCTGAGCAACTACCACGTCCAGATCATTCTGGACATCGTCAACCGCCACATGCGAAGCCCGGGAAGAGTCTGTCGTCAGCTCCGTCTCTGCTGGTGGAAAGATGCTGGCCCAGCAACTAAAGAAGTACACCCAAAATACCCATAAGCCTGTAAATACCGTACTTATGATCGTTTTAAAAACATAAATACGCTTGAGTTTACCGCTTACAAGTATGCATTAGCCTACCTAATGTTTTATTCTGTTTGAAATTTTGCTGCCTTGTTATTATTTAGTTTCAGGGAGCGGAATTATCATGATTCTGACTGAAGCGAGCATTTTTATGTTTATTGACTCAGATAATCACATAACTCCATGTATTGAAAATAACTTTGTTCAATTTTCCCTTATTGTCCTGAGTCCTCCTCCTGGGTTCTCACTGATGAAATTTGCCCCCTCTACAACTCCATTTAAATTTCTTGTGCAAAAAAAATTATGTTATTAGGAAACATGTGGTGTATAATACATAATAATTAACCCAACCTAACTAACCAGCAGCAGCAAACCTTTTCAATATCTACATGCTTTGCTTGATTTTAATTTAATTTCAAATAAAATTTGATGCATGTGACATGTTGCTTTCTTGATTGTGTATTTATATAAAATCAAAATAATCTTTATTGGTCTTCGGTAAACATAATAAAGTTTGTACACAAACTGTCAAAATATATATCATTACACATACAATCATAATTTACATCGTAATTAAATAATATCTGAAACAAATTACAACCTGTCACATTTCAAGGTTTCAAAGTAACGTTATTTTGGCATTCTGTGTGCCTTAGTGTGTTAGTGTATTGTTGAATTTTAAATTACCCAAAAACAGTTTTGGCGGCGGTACACGCACTGGAGTACTAAATTAAAAATAGTTTTAGTTCTCCCACCACCGTCTGATCTCTCAGGGCATTTTTGCTTTATTTCTTTGTTTTTTTTGCTATAAAGCACTAAGACCTAAATACTACAAACAATCCGAGTCTCACTGTGGGTGACCAGGCTGTGCTGGCTTATTATGTGTAGTTGTGCCTCTTAGTACAAATGCATACCATGCACCTCTAACATGTTTTAAACCCCAAGTCATGGCCACAATGACTTGAAGTTGTATCTGCATGATCAGAACATCTGGGGGGGGGGGGGGGGGGGGGGGGGGGACTACAAATGGTTCCACTAAATCAATGTTTTACATTTTCTGGACATAACCCAGATCTACCACATCTGATTCCAATTTATTTCTCATCAAGTCTTTGATTATCTCAGCCACTTTAAAGTGGAGCTAGAGGAAAAATGTGATGCACAGTCGGTCCTCAGCAGCAACATTAAAAAGAAAAAACTGCCCTCAACTCAAGGCTATGCAAACGTACATTGGTTTTTTTATTCTAAACGTTGTGGAAGCGTCAAAATAAATGTAATGTACAGTCTCTATCTGTATGACCCTCTTTAGTTCAGTCCAGAAGAAACACTCTCATTTACACTTTCTTAAATGGGCTAGTGCTGAATACTGCCCCAAGCCGGCAACCCTCTTGCCCAAGAGCAGAGTAGGCATTGACATTTTGGGAACAGCTCAAGAAGCCATCCAAAAGGCGTAGTTAATGGTATCGTTGCCTGCGTGAATGGGGTTTGTTGGTGACGCATGCACTTTCCAGTAACAGACTTTTAGCACACATCAGATCATTGCATTCAGTGGTGTCATTTCTTCGTATCAAATAGCACACAAGGCAAAATAAAGTCTACGTAAACTGTTTTTGTAGTTGGAGTGTGTGTTACAAGGTGTTGTTGTGTGTAACTACACAGCAAACATTAAATCAGATTCCTTTGTGGAATGTAATTAGCTACTAGCTTCATGGAATGAATACCTGTGTAGGCTAACCCCAGGGTTAATGAATACCAGTGTGAAACAGGCTTAGGTGGCCCCAGACTACCAAAGGCTAAGGTTAGTCAGGGATTCTCTTGTCCCATCTCTGTCCAGATGGAAAGGGTAAGGAGATAAATGGCCTTGAAGACAATGTGACATAAAACACATTACATTAAAATTTGGGTGAGTGGTATTACCTCAAACAGACATATGTTACGTCCTAAGATGTATTTATTTATTTATTTATTTGGTGTTTTGTATAGTTGCTGATGTTACCCATTACATCTATGGATGCACATTTATTTACTGTCAGGGAGTTGTATTGTTGTTGCTGTTGTACTGTGTTGTGTTATGTTTTCTCTCTGTTTCTCTCTGCTCCTTCCTCTTTCCTGTGAGCAGGTCATTGGGCTCCATGGAAACGGGGGAGGGCCTGTTTGTCAAACCTTGCTCCCATTGGCTGAGAGAAAAGGAGGCAAGGGGATATAAGCCTGCATGTCCTATTCACAGAGAGAGTCTCCTCTCCTTAGACAGCTGTTGTGCTTGTGCTTGTGCTTGTGCTTGTTTCTTGTTGAATGCTGCTGTTGATAACCTGTTATTCCCCTTTATTTGCCTTTTGTGTGGTATGTGCCTTTTTTGTGTGTGTGTGTGTGTGTGTGTGTATTGTACATAGTCTTGTAAATAGCCTGGGAAGCTTTCTAGGGAGGTTGGGTGTCATTGTGTTTGTCTTAAACAGTTTTCTCCTGTTTTTGGTTCGTCGGGGAATGAGGTTTTTATGGTTTATGCTTCCTGTCTTTCACTTAATGTGAACGAATAAATCTAGTTGTTATTTTCAAAACTTATATTTGTCATGTCGTGGAGTGCTGGGGACAGGAGAAGGGAGTTTCCACAATTTTCTTTCTTTCTTTTTTCCAAGGACCCCCTCATAATTGTAACACAGATTAAGCATATGCTTACTACCATTTGTACTCTTAGATGCCACTGGAACTATTTGTATTCTAAAACTTTTAAACCTAAATATCTCAGACCTGTTTCATAGTGATAAACAGAAACACATTTCAATTCGAATCATGTTAATACCACACTTGAGTCCAATTGCATTTGGACTCAACTTGACAGCATCTAAACTCTTCCAGTAATTGATCTTAAAAGCTTTCAGAAAATGAGCAGTAGCAAGACTGGCATAGTCCTAACAAACCCAGACATTTAAAATTGCCAGTCCAAAGCTGACTTTCAGTAAGTGCTTAAACTTTAACGTAATGAAGTTATTGCTCCTTATTCAAATCATTCTAATAAGCTTACCCTAATAAGCCAAGCTAAGGAACAGCAGCAATGGTTCGTTGTGCCCTGAGTGAAGTGAGTGATTTATGACAGACTGACGTGACATGTCACAATCATATCAGAGTTTGTCTTGGCCCAAAGTTAACGTGGGTGGGAGTAATGGACACAATACGCTTGTTTCATTGACGCAAATGGTCCCTATCTGTAGATTTGCATTTTTTAATGATACAGCACAATTTTATAATTTTTATAGCAAATTATTTCATGGACGCCCCGGCTGTGGGTTGCAGACCTCCAGGGGTCAGTAAATATTCAATCACACATAGCCTTCTGCCTCTGCATAGAACATGAGAAAAAGCAGCACATAGTCACACAAACATATTCTCACACAAGTTGTGATCTCACTGACATGGCACCATTTTATCTTTTTCACACAAGGCTCTCCAAAGTGATATCAAAGGACAAGTTACTTCAGCCACTAATTTCTTTTAACTCCTGCATTAAATGCGCCAGCTGACGGTTTGTTTAAATTATATTGAATTAGATTGTATGTACCAGACTTCATATACCTGTGCAATCATTACACACAGTGGTTATATGCGTTGAACTGAACTGAATTCATATTGAAGTAATAAACTGACTTTGATCAGCAGATAGTGAAGACAGCTGAAAAGATCATGGGAACTGCTCTCCCATCCATACAGGCCATCTACCATGGACGGTGCACCCGAAAGGCCCTTAGCATCGTGAAGGACCCTACCCACCCTTCCCACATCCACTTCACCCTCCTACCCTCTGACAGGAGGTACCGGAGCATCCGTGCTGCCTCCACCAGACTATGCAGCAGTTTCTTTCCTCAGGCTGTGAGGTTCCTCAACAGCTTGAACACTCTCTGACCTCTCCTTTGCGCAATAAACTGCACAACTGCACCTTTGAACAATCAACTGCACTAACTGCACAATCAATTGCACTAACACCCCAAACAACTCACCTACCTACCAGCACAATGCTAATGCTGTTACCAGTAATTCACTGTCCGTGTCAGGTGTTATGTCTGTAGGTGTTATGTCATGTTATGTCTAGGTTGACATATGTAGTTTTTTTTTTTGTTGTTGTTTTTTTTGTATGTTGTAGAAGTTTTACTTTTTACTTACTTACTTACTTAGTATTTTCTTTACCCAGTACTTTCTGTCTTTACTCAGTACTTTCTGTCTTTACTCAGTACAATTTACAATTACAATTTAGCATTTAGCAGATGCTTTTAACCAAAGCGAGTTACAATCAGTACTTCTGTTTTACCCAGTACTTTCTGTTGTCATATTTATACCCCCCCCCTTTCTTTTACCCTCCCCTCAGTACTTATTGTGCGTTATTTATTGTTTTATGTGGTATTTATTTGTTATTTGTTTTATGTGGCACTGTGGTCCCTGTATAACGCTATCTCGTTCCCCTGTATGTATGAGTCATGCATATGTGGAAATGACAATAAAAGCAGACTAAGTCTAAGTCTAAGTCTAGTGATACCATAGATAAGGATCTATCTAACACATGCTTGGGAATGCAGAATACAACACATCCCATTAGTGTCAAACGATGGAATGACTAACTGCTTTCTTGAGATTTAGCATAGACATTTTGTATCTTGTTGATTTGATATACTGCTGTCTAAAAAGCTCATTTTTTAATTGAAATAAGAAGCTGTTTTAAAAAATGCAATTCAAACTTGAATAGGAAGTCTGAACTTGCTCCTAGCGTTCCTTGCATTTCAGCCGTGGATACGGAGTGAGGGGAAGGCACTGTATGTTCACTCACGTTCCTAATTGCTCACGTTTATAAATATGATTTCTATGAAAATAATTTTTCCAGAAATACATTGCAAGAATCAATTAGAAAATGACTTCTAAATATTTATTGCATTGAGGACTAAGTAGAATTGATCTTGCTGATTTACCTTATAGCCTTGAACTGTGGCATTGCAGAAAACCAATAAGAATCATGGGATATGGCATCTTCTTCAGCTTTGGTTGAATGCACAATGCCAAGAACTGAAAGTTTTCAGCCATTTCATTTACTTTTCTTGATTTGCTTTCTTCTTCTTTGGACAATCATTTCAACTCTATGTACATATTCAGAGAAGATAAATTTACATATTCCTGTTCATGTTCATTTTTGCCTCAGACCACATAAACATTACCAATCCTGTGGGCCTAGCCTTTACAAACTGCCTTCATTATTGATCGTCATCTTTTTAACCCATCCAAAGAAAGACTTCAAAAAGTAAGTGACATGTTGAAAAGTTCCTGTGTGTTGGTGTTATTGAGTGTGGCTTATTTGGAAACTTGGGTTGAAAGCCACAACCTATATTCTAAGAACGTACGCTTCTTTATGTATCAGACACAATACGTGTTAAGCATGTACACTTGTTCCTCATCCAGCTCTGAAACAGTCCAAAAGAATGGATATATTTGTATACATTGCCTAGCGTTTATAAACTTGATCCATCAAATTTATCTGAACCATCATTTTATTTTGGACCAAAACTGCAGCACTTTGGTAGTGACAAGCCACACAAAGTGCACAAACAGGCACAGCTGGTGAGCTCTTTTGTTTTCACATTTCTGATAAAAGAGGAAGTGACAGTGACAGTGAGACAGACTGACTGAAACTGTTGGCACGAGGAGAGACAGAGAGAGAGAGAGAGAGAGAGAGACAGAGAGAGAGAGAGAGAGAGAGAGAGAGAGAATGAAGATAAGCTGTGGATGTGGACAACAACATAGATCTAACACATTTGCCTTTTCTACAGCCCACACCCACATGTAGTAAAAAAAAAATCAGCTATGACTCTTTTTTTTTTTTAAAAGAAATATGTCGGTGTAGGCATGTGGTAATAGAAGGCACTACTGTTTACCAAATCTTTTTAGGGAGGCTTGGGCCATAAAAAGCTCCAAAGGAACAGAGTAGGAGAGAGGTCAGAGAGAGAGAGAGAGAAACAGGGGGACATGGGGAGAGTCTGTGCAATATTTAACCCCAGAATTAATGACACAATTACTAGCCCACATATTGCCATGTAAGAGGATGAACCGTTTTATGGTATTAGCAGCAACGAGCTGAGGGCAAAGCGCTAAAAGAGAACACAGAACAGTTGGGCTGGACGAAGGTTCTGGATATCATGAATGACTTTGAGTCCACTGTTAATAGTATGAAAACATTTCAACAAATGCTGCTGAGGACTGACAATGTCATAAGATCCAAAGGAGGTAACAAACCACCTGGATTGGATGAGAGGATTAACAGAGGGCAAGGACATCAGTGCTACAAAAGTAGGAAGAGTCCATGCTACCAATGTTTGGGCAAGGAATATTCAGCATCGAGCTGCCAATATAAAGAGTTCCAGTGCACTGGAACAGCAAGGGAGGTTCCAACCAGGGTGGCAGCTCCGGCGGACTGCATCCCGCCGCCAAGAGGATCACGTCACCCAGGTACATCAATGCAGAGTGAGCTGTTGAGGAGGAATCCGACGCAGGTTTAAGGTATCCCCATCAGCACCGCCTGACTGCAGAGACTGCTCTGACTCCAGAGACATCAGTGCTCAGTCCTCTGACTCCAGAAACATCACTGACATTAACAGAGAATGGTGGGCCAAAACATGTAATAGTGAATGCTTGAGACCATACCGGTATAGACAGGAAGAGCTCACTGTAGAAGCTGACTGTATCCTATGGGGTTCATGAGTGATTGTACTTAAACCACTGAGGTGCCACCTTCTGCAAGAATTACATGAGCAACACTTGGGAATTGATAAGAGTAAGAAGTCTCCTAAACACAGCTCCTGTACATTCTTGGGAAATGGCCTGAGCGTCCATGGGAAAGTCCACATACCTCTCACGGAAAAAAGAAAACACAGGTTGACTTTTACTCATTGATGCTTACTCACGTTGGCCAGATTTGAGTTGATGCTATGTCTGCTGCCGAAGCTATGCGAAGCTTATTTGCTGCATATGGCCTTGCCCATGTGGTCATTTCAGATAATGGCAGTGCAGGGGAGTTGCTTGTTTGACAAACCCATTCACAAATCTCCTGTGGTAGCTGAGTAGCTAACAAATACAAGGAATGATCTTAATTCAGTTGGCTGGCCCCACTTCCTGGTTGTAGCTATCTTCTCAGGGTTTGTCGCTAACTAAATCAAGTGTGGAGAACTATTTTGGAGGGAATAGGGTTGTTTGCAGATCTTTGAGTTTACATCCACACACATCCTGAAGTATGGGCTATCACAGATGAGGGGCCAGATAAATGTGCCAGGCTTATCATCAAGTGTGGTAAGATTACACATACTGAGGGAATGAAACAGACAGGAAGGACACATCAAGAATGGTTACAAGTATCTCAGAATAAGTTACATTAAGGGAACCTGTGAGAAGTGGTCAAGAAGACAGTCACAACCAACAACAACCCAAAAGCAGAGACTGAAGCAAATCCTGAGGCCTCAGCTCAATGTATGGAACAAGATACAAGTGCTTAACAGCTATGCTCTCTTTGTAATAAGCTACACTGGAGTAATCAATGAAGTTTCATGAGGGAAATAACATCAGTCCATTCATTTATTTGAAGCTTATTCACTGGGAAAAGAAAAGCATTTTTCTCAGGGCGATGCATCTGTACCCCAGTTTACCCACAGTTGTAAATTGCTATTGTTTTCACAATTCTATACTTGTTGATTACTGACTTTGTAGCTTATTACTATGCGCAGAAACAGGGAAGACCTTCGTCAATGTTGGAACTCAATCGTTCTTCTTTACTGAAGAGACAACATCAGTTCACACAGCCTCTGGGCTGTAGCACCATCTATTGTTTTAAATGTGAAGCACATATGGTACTCGAACTATCATCATATCTCTGAAACAATTATCATTAAACAAATTTCTCTGTGCTCTGTTGGTGGGCTTAGGCAGTTCTGTGGGGTTCAACTGATTGTGAGTGACAGACCAGCATGTGATCCGTGTGGTGTCTGCAATTTCAGATAACACAGCCCCAAGTGTCTATTTCTCCTCCCCAAACCAATCATTACGATGCAGCACAGAATCTCCAAAAGCAGATTTCTTTTCTTTCAGTTAGGGGTATGCTCAAAACAGAATACCTTATTTGGAAACACCCCCCCCCCCACCCCCCACCCCCCCCCCCCCCCCCCACACACACACACACACACACACACAATACTTTCAAAATAAATAGCAAATGCTTCCTAATAATTTAAAGAATATTTCATTTTTTAGCGCAATATCATTAATTTTACTGAATGGGAGCCAACAGCATAAAGAAAGAGAAGAGAAAGAGGGAGGCAAAACGAGGATAGCATGCTAGGTTAGCTCACTAGGATAGCATGCTAGGTTAACATGTCAGCTCAGTGCTTTTGGACTGATTACATTGAAATAGCAGAAGCAAGTAGGGCAATATTTATTAAATATTCGTCACAATTACAGCAACTTATGTTCCACCTGGTCACGTTCTACCAGTTTCACTTTCTGCCTCTTCAAAGGAATATTTACTGAGTCTTACAACGATTCCTGACAGAGCTCCTACACAAACTGTTGCAAAACAATTCAGAATCATACAAGTACATACAACTGCAGACTGTTTTAAACTGTTGATCTCGGTTCAAAATGCAGTCATTGTCAAAACCACACTGCTTGGAGGTGAATACATCCCTCGCCAGATCCTGGATCTCCCTGAGAGCTGGTAGGAACTCAGAGATCAGACGGACAACAACTGACTCAAGAAAGAGTTGTCATGAATGAACAACAACAACAACAACAACAATAATAATAATAATAATTCTAACTTTAAAACTCCTTTGTGACCTTAGAATGGACACAGTAAAAGCATACTGTCTTACAGCACTGTCTTGTGGTCCAGCCCGATAAGACAACTCATTTAAATACAGCAATATGGCAATGGAGTGTACTCTCCTTGCAAGAGTAGGGAAAAAGGTTTAATATATAAAGATGTTCTAAAAATGCTATTATGATGGCTGTTCCTCCGATAGCGCAGGAACTGAGTATGGATCTACTTTCTTGAGTTGTGTTGTAATGGGGATGTGATTTTTTTGTTGAACTCATATGACCTGTTGGTGAGCTGTGCTGCATGAGTTTATGGTCATGTGGCCTTGTGTTCCTGACACAATTTTTCTCCATTATTGCAGTTACCATTTCTGTGGGCTGTATTCAGCACTGTCTCCTTGGTTACACACCTGCAGAATACAGATAACAGCCCATACGTTCGTTGGGTTCTAAGGAATGCTGTACGTGCTATACTGTGTGAAAGAGTGCCTGTTTGTGACTCACTTTCACATCAGTTTAGACAGAACCCTATCCACCCAAGATTTCAGTCTTTGCTTGGTTTCTTCAGAACCAGAATCTGCTTGCTGCACACAATGGTCTGGGCAATATAGACACTTAAGACTCACACTTATTGCACAGAAAACTATCCAGATGACACATCTGTCAGAAATATTGGTGTCTTGCAGGAATGACAGGTATAGAGACAAGAACCTCTTTCTTTTGCAGCTTTCTAGTGCACTTACTATGATGATATAAATTCCTCCTTCCCATAAAAATATGCTGACTGGTGCAAGGTGTAGAACAGGGGTGGGCAAATCTGGTCCTGGAGGGCAATGGTCCTGCTGTTTTTCTTGTCGACCAACTAAATACAGTCTCTGATTGGCCGAAGAGCATGCACACCTGTTTTCAAAGTGAAAATCAACAGGTAGCTAAGAGGTGAAAACAAAAACTGGCAGGACACCGGCCCTCCAGGACTGGATTTGCCCACCCCTGGTGTAGAAGTACCACAAGGAAAGTAATATCAGTCTATTTATTCATCTTAAATTTATTCATTAGGAAGAGAAAATCAATTTGCTCAGAGTGATACATTTGTACCTAATCTTACCTATGTAGCTCCAACTAGCTTGACTAATACTCAGAATTAAAATTGTAACTAAACTGTAATAAATGAAAATGTAATTAAAGCTCATGAAATGTGTTGCTCTGCATTCATATCTGCGGAGGCAGGAGCATCAGAGTTAGTGGTCTAGCAGTGGTCAAAATTGTGAAAACATCCAGATACACACGCACACAAAGCTTGTCTTGCAACTTGTCTTATGTTTTTATAATGTACTTAGTGAGATGCAAGTACAAACTTTTCAATAACTGATTGCTTTAACTGAGTTTAACTGTTACCTTCTTTGCCTTGGCTGACTTGATGGAAAAAATGAAAGTTCCAATAGTTGTACCTTTCTTGGAAAGAGGTGATTAATTCCATTACCATACAATATGGGAATATGAACAAATGAAGTATATAACATGATATTATTATTATTTAGACTCTGGAGATCCTATTCCATTAAACAGATATTACGTTATAAGTCTACTATTATTATGTAGTGCATTTTTGCATTGTCCTTCAGAATATTGGCTTGTGAATGTGCCAGCGTTTGTTTCCCAACCACACAATTAGTCATGATGAAAGTGGCACCAACAGTGTTTGTGGTTGAAGTTCTTCTGAATTCTTATCAGTGTTGGGGTATAAAAGCTCTGGCTTTTGGCTCCTTCACAAAACATGAAGACGTTCAGAGCCTTTGTGATTGGCGTCCTTCTCTTTTCCTCAGGTGAGTAAAATTAGAAGCACAATCAATTAATCACTGTCAGATTTCTGGTGTAATTTTCCCATCAGTTTAACTGATTTTATAATAAGGTAACTGACTTTTATAACTTTTTATTTATAAAACTGATGCTCCTTTTAGTGCTTGGGAATCCGCCCCAAGAGTATGACCTGGAGGACCAAGAGAGGTTGTTCTATGAGGGTAAGCTTGACTGTTTTTATATCACAACTGTTCATCCAGTTTATACTTTCAGCAAGTACTTTAGACATTCAATTCCGAACAGGAAAAAATAATGAAATTAATAATCTTGTTTTACAGAATACAATGAAGCAGCCGTTCTCAGTGACCTTGATGACCTGTGTCTGGATCTAAAGGTATGTTGTGTAGAATGGGTCAGATCAAAAAGAAAGTAAATATCTTACATTTAGTTTAATATGACTATGATGACCAGTGTAAACTGTATAAATTGTATGGAAAAACTGTATAAATAAGAAGTCTGACTGAACAGACTCTAGAAATGTAAGCATGATGGTCCTAAGTGACTGCAGTTCTAGGTCTTAAAAATGGAAGTGACATGTCTGAGTTTTGTTGTAATTTTTTCCATGTGTTTTCAAAAACCACAATCCATAGATTTTAGAAAACAAATCATTAAAATTCTGACGTTCACTCAGCATCGAGTGTAGAGATCCACGTACAGATTTAATAGTAAATATATTAATTTATTAATATATTAATTTAATAGGCCTGACCAATGTACATGCTACAGCACTTTGAATGAAGTTGCTCGGGGTATTCATAGTCAATAAATTATTACTACTCAGAGGTTATGTACACAAACATTCATCCTACAAAGAGTGGAAGTGATTGTATATCCATCAAACCTTTGTTAATGCATTGTCTTGTCCTGCTCATGTTTGCATGATAGAGGCTGAATACCACCCAGAAAATCCCTGGAGTCTGCTACGTCTGTAAAAAAGTACTTGGCTACATCATTAGAAAGATAGCACCTGATGAAACCAAGGTACTGTCGGCTAAGAATCTGAAGACAATGAGGAAAGACTTTTTGAATAGATTTTCAAGTCAGATTCAAGATTAGTTGTTTATTCACTGTATTATCCATTTCCTTTTTATCTTTCTTATTGTTGCTGTTCCGAATAACACTTAAGTTGGTTAGAGATGCTACTGTATTATTAATGTGGACAGATTACCCATAAAGCATTTCACTGTCATCTCTTTGGGCAGAACCATCTCACGAATCTGCTCCATAAGGCCTGCACCAGCATTGCCGTGCCAGTGTTCCTCTGTAATCAGTTTCTGAATAACTACCATGTCAAGATCGTTCTGGACATCATCAACCGCCACATGCGAAAACCGAGAACTATCTGTCGAGCTCTCCGCCTCTGCTGGTGGAAGGGTGCTGCCCCGGCAATTAGAAAAGCATACAAAAAATCCCCTTAGGCCTGGAAATGCCATACCTGTGATCATTTTAAAAAATGTAAATGCGCTTGAATTTACCACTTACAACCGTGCATTGGCCCACAAAATGCTCCATTAAATTTCTTGTAAGGTGATGCTATTAGGAAATATTTGGTCTGTGATACATAATAATTCACTCAGCCCAATTAATCAAATTTTTTCATTATCTACATGCTTTGCTTTCTTTTAATTTAATTTCAAATAAAGTTTGATGCATTTGTGACTTGCTGCCTTTTTGATTGTGTACTCATGAAAATTCAAAAGTTTTTAACGGTCTTTATTAAACGTAATCAAATTTTTTACACAGACCATTAAAATATACATCATTACACAAACATTCATAACGGACATGGCTATTCAAGAACTGGATATAATACACAATAATAATAATTAAATATAGTACATAATAACTAACCTAGCCCAATTAACCATCCGCCTTTTGTCAGGAAGAACCATGGAGCATAAGTGCGGCATAACAGAGGGTTCTTTTAATGATAAAAGGAGTCAGGTACAAACAGGGTTACCAGGGGACCAGGACTAAATACAAACTGGGTTACCAGGGGGCTAAGACTAGACACAAACAGAATACAATGAACACAGAACACTCGGTTTTGGTAATGGGATACCAGGGGACCAAGTTGAATTGAGAATTTGACAATCGTGAAGCGGCTTAGAAAACATATGGAGAGCGTAGACTTCGCAGGGATATGTTCCAACAGTGGGGTTAAAATAGAGAGGGGAATGAGAGTGAAAGCGGGTGAGAGGGATGAGTGATCAGGCTGATGATTAGTAAACTAGCGACGCTGAGCGCTGAGTGGTTGAGACGAGCGAGGGAGGAGACGAGGTTGTCACTCCTTTATTGCTTATCAAGACATGTCTGCAAAATCAATACTAAAAAATCTGAAAAACATAAGACATTTCATAGTTTCAGGACACAAACCAGGTCTAACACATCTGGTTTCAATTTATTTATCATCAAGTCTTTCATTATCCCAGCCACTTCAGTATGGAGCTAGTGTAAAAATATGATGCACACTGGGGCCTCGGCATTAAATTAAAAAAAAAAAAAAACTGGCTTCAGTTAAAAAAAATCCACATTGGTCTTTTGACTCTAAATGCTGTGGATGTGTTTGCAACACACCAGATATAAACCTTTT
The DNA here is from genome assembly GCF_902362185.1 of Chanos chanos. NCBI lineage: Eukaryota > Metazoa > Chordata > Actinopteri > Gonorynchiformes > Chanidae > Chanos > Chanos chanos. The sequence goes on from NC_044495.1 coordinate 9,337,195, forward strand.
GCTGTGAAATTAAATAAAGAAACAAGATTGAATATTTGTCTCTTTGTGGTTCATGAATCACAAAGAGACAAATATCAGTTACATTATGTCCCTTCACATACAGCATTAGACTAGGCAATAGATATTCAATCACTATTGAATACAGCAACAGCAACAACAACAACAACAACAACAACATTTTACTACACTTTCTGAGGCTATGCAAGGCCTCTCTGAATCAAATAGTATAAAAAAAAGAAAGAAAAAAAGACCAAAATGAACAACTCAAAAAGGTATATAAAGCGTACCACTGGAAATTTGTTTGAGTAAGTTGGTAATGCGACCCTCTGTCCAAATAAATCCAAAATAGACGTTTTTCTTACAATGTAGCATAAATAGAAAGGCTACACCCACCCCAAACAATTCATGTTTGCATCTTGAATCAGTTTTGTAACATTAAATGAGCCAGGGGGAAAGCCAGCAATTTAAACACAGTCCATGACCTTTCGTTTAATGAGAAATATGAGATAATTCAGAGTGTATTAAACCATCAGATGAAACCAGAGAGGAATAATGAATAGTGAAACCAGAGCCATTAATCAAAAGTCACTGGTATCGTTGGCATTATTCATCCTGTAGTCTAGGAGTTACAGATTTTCACCAATAACTAACATTAAACTGAAAAACAGGTCAGTATAAGTGCAACAAAGGCAACAAGTATGGACTCAAATTATTATACAGTAAATGTCCCTGTGAATGCTATTGTGTTGTAGTGCACAGTTAAATGAACTAAAGTTGATTAAGCAAGTGTGGCATGCATGTGATGTGCAACTAGCTGTGTGCAGGAGCCCAGAACAGGAAAACTTTTGTGGTAAACCTTAAGGGCTAGATTCAGTAAAGATCTAACCATGAAATGTGGTACGTGATAAAAAGCCACCTAGTTTTGTTTATCAATTATCTGAGGCACATCCTGCATGAAAGATTCAAATGCCGTTGTGAAACTCAGACTAATGCTTATGGTTACATTCTGAAAGTAATAGGGGACGAGGTTCTAAGTAATGCAGAGCATTCAGAGAGTGCACAACATGCTCCACTCTAATAAAATGGGAAAAGACACCTCTGATCTTTCAGTTAACTATCTCTTGATGTGCCCACAACGTAATACAAAACACAATGCACACAAATAACGAAGCCTGAAGTTCTCTAGAAATGTACACCCTGTTCTCCCAGACCCTCACTGAGAATATGACAAAAGGGTCTCAAAAGATCTGGTTCTGTCAGTAAAATGTTGACTAGTTTTGCTCCAAAACAATTTTAATTCTGCCTGTAAGTGAGACGTAGATAAGTAATAATTGAAAACATCACAGGTGTTCCATCTGTTCAGTCAGCTGTAATGTTAGCTGAGCTGCTGTAATTCACCATTCATTGTGAATTACGTCAATAATTAATCCCACTCACTGATTTTATAACTTTTCGTTGATAAAATCGACCTCCTGTTAGGGCCGGCGAGGCCTGGTAGAGTGAGGACCCAAAAGCAGACCCAGTGGATAGACTGTAACTTAATAGATGTTTAATGAAATCCTTTTCTCCAAAAAAAACCCCAAAAAACCCCAAAAGGCAAATTCACAATGGCGGTACCATTGGACACCGGCAAAAGCAGTAGTCAGAAAAACCAGGCAGAGGTTCCAAAAAAAACTAAGCAAAAACAGAATCCAAAAAACAGGCTGAAGTCAAAAAGCACAATACAGAAGCACCAGATCCAGGCAGAGGTAACAAAAATACATGGCAAAATAGTAAATCCAGGAAGAGGCTAGGTCAAGAGCAAAATAAGAGAGGCAAACAACACAATGAACATGAATATGGCGAGATAATCTGGCAAGAGAGTGGCGATACAGACTGGGCTTAAATGCAGTGGCTGATGAGGTGAGTGGCAGCAGGTGAGCGGGAACAGGGTAAAACATGGACCGGAGCAACCTGGAACAGACAGACAAGACATGCAAGACAGGACACAAGGAAAACATGGACTAGGACTTGGAAGAGCAGGGCTGGACCATGACACCTTCTTTTAATGCATGAGAAGCCTCCCCAACAGTTTGACCTGGGGAATCAAGAGAACTTGGACTATGAAGGTATTCATTACTATTTTCATATAACAATCATTTATACAGTTTATACTTTCAACCAGATTTACACACATTAAATCCTGAAGCCACCAGGGGAAAACAACGAAATTAAATTTCTTGTTTTCCAGAATACAATGATGCTGCCAGTCCCAGTGACCTAAATGACCTTTGTCTGGATCTAAAGGTACGTCGTGTAGAATGGGTCAGATCAAAATAGAAGTATAGATTTTCTTAAATTTCATTTAATACAGCTATAATGAGCAGTAAAGCTTTACCAATAAAAAGTCCGATCGGTTCCCAGGATCAGCGGGAGAACATCCACGGGCTTTCAGATGAAGGGTTTAATGCAGGACACATGGAAAGTGGGATGGATGCGACAGAGAGAAACAGGGGAAGTTTCAGATGAACTGCAGAGGGGTTGACAACCTTGGAGATGGGACAGGGACCAATGAAACATGGAGCTGTCTTGGGCGAAGCCACCTTTGGAGGGATGTCACGGGTGCAGAGCCGCACCCACTGCCCCAGAGTATAATTACGAGCCCTGGTGCGGTGGCGATTCGCCCACTGCTTTTTCTTGAGTCCAGAGCAAATGATAAAAAGTAAACATTCAGCACATGGCGAGGATAACAAAACAAATCCACATGTGTCAAACACTGACAGGGGGAGACAAAGTTCATGCAGGACTGCTGACAGTGCCACACTCTTGGATCACAGAATCACTCAGGTTGTACAACATCAACACGGGAATTACACGGTTGATCGAGAGATTCATGAAATCCTGGAGGACCCGTTTTACACACAGTGGCAGGGAACCCAGTTCACAATGCAGCCTTCATCAAAGCAACACTGCTTAGAAGTGGATACATCTTTCACAAGGTCCTGGATCTCCCACAGGACTAGTATGAACTGCAAGATCCAAAGGAACAACAACTTACCAAAGGAAAATGAACAACAATGATAACAATTACAATAACTGCGACTATAAAACCCCTTCGTGACCTTGGAGTGGACATGCTAAAACATACTGTCACACAGTACCCTCTTGTGGTCTGGTCTGGTAAGACAGCTTCTTTAAATATTGAAAAATGGCAGTGTGCTCTCCTCGCAAGTGTATAGAACAGGGGTGGTCTGATAGTGGTCAACATTGTGAAAACACACAGATACACACATACACAAAGCATGTCTTGCAGCTTGCACCTTGTCTTATGACTTATGAATGCACTTAGTAAGATGCGAGTACATAATGCAGATTTATCAGTGATTTATTCCTTTAAATGTAACTGTTACTTTCTTGGCCTGTGCTAATGTGATGGAAAAAAAACTGAAGTGCCAATACGTGGATTCTGGTTGGAAAATGTTGAAAGTATTAATAGGTATATAACCACATTTGTTATACCCACAACTTCTTGTAATTTGTGGATAACTGAACTTTTCGATCTCTGTCCAACGTCGGGGAATATTAATGTCGAATGTGCTCGTCTAATTTGCAAGATTCTGGCGTTTAAATGCTTGCGAAACACTGTGGACTGTCTGACGCTTGTGTGCTATAGCGACAGCTACAGCATGAAAGTGTTTAACAAGGGCCTCAATGTGTTTTGCGTTGTAGCTTTCTTCAAAAAAAAAAACAAAAAAAAACGGAAGTTATTGAAATACATCTCAATTTCTGAGAAAAACAGCATCTTTTATCTGTATAATGCATCAGCAGTGAGTGCAATGCACAATAAAGTTTAGCACTCAGGCCTCAGCTAGTTTGCAAAGAACAGTAACTCTATCACAAAATGACATTAATAATCATTTACTAAATTAATCATTTATTAAATTAATCGTTTATCAACCCAGTGTTAAGCTGGGTTACAACACCTTAATGCTTTGAATTAATTTGGGTTACATATAAAACACCAGTTTTGAGCAGGATATTTACATACAGAAATGTTGGAACAACACAAGATAGATACATATAGAATTAGATTTCAGAGTTCTCATAAGGAGAACCTGGGGGCTGCCATTCATCTTCAGTTTGGTCATCTTGGACTAATTGGATATACTGTTGAACAAATATCTTATTGACCGCTCCTGTTAACAGAGATCTTATACATGATATGATGCATGGGAGCAACAAAATTATTAAGAGAATTACACAGACAATGGGTACAACAGTTACCATCAACTCATGCCCCCACCCTACCCACATTCTAACCAATGAGTAGCAGGGGGTGGGATTGGCACAATCTTTGCCATCTTTAGGGGTTTATTGCTTCTTTCCTATAAGTCTGTTCAATCAGAGTGCTCCTTTATCTTTTTGGGAATTCAAACTGTATCACATAGTTAATCACAATAATTTCACAATTTGTTAATCAATCGCCATTCCTTCAGGGAGAGCCCCGTTAATGGAAAAGCGTTAGTTATTTGTGTCAATTGACCACCATACAAACCAATTCAGTGGGTGGGAGATTTCCACATGTCTAAGTTAACAATTTGGTGGTGCAGATTGGCTACAGAGTCTGTAGAAGTGTTTGATCTTTACAATTATAATTGATCTAGGGCTTACCCTTACATCAGTGACTACAGATGGCTGAAAGCCAGACATCATAGTTCAACTTACGTAATTCACATAATTACTTCAGTTGTCTTATGCAACTTGTTGAATCCACACCCAAACCCTCTGATCAGTATCTGTTCCTAGAATAACTAAAGTACCAAATACAGATAAGTGGTTTAAGTGTCTAATCTTATAATAACTAAGGTACCAAATACAGATAGGTAGTTTAAGTGTCTAATCTTATAATAACTAAGGTACCAAATACAGATAGGTGGTTTAGGTATCTATAAACCTACCATGCTGTCCTTACTTCAACAAAATTGAGTCTGATAATTCATAAGAAAACACCAGGAACAACAAAGTGTACCAGGTTAAAAGAAGAAAACACAGCATCAACACCGCAGTTGGAATATCATCATAATCAGTTCAGTCTCCTAACCACAAATATTGCCCTTGTATGTACGGGTTTATCACCTGAGGACAAAGTTTAGAAAACGATAATCAAAATGAATAATAATCCAAAAGTAATAATCCAAAAAAAAAAAAAAAAAAAGATTTTTTTGCAACACAGCTTAAATCAACAAACAAAAACTCAACAAAACAACAAACGGAAGAATAACAAATGGGTTTTGACGAATCAGTCCAAATTTAATGTAACAACACACAGGGATTAATGTCTTAACTGGGGTGATTCAGTCGAATATAAACATTGTTATAACTTATAACTTATCACTTATAATAATGGGTGGTCTTCTGCCAAATGTGAGTAGGGTGACAAAAGGTATTAGTGAACTAGACATTTCACTTATTTTGGATAATCACATTAAATCAACAAACAAAAACAAGACAAAATAACAATCAAAATCATTTTTTACATGCCTCTCTTACGCCTAAGGTCTATCACTACACGTAGAATCTTGTAAACGTATTTATCCGGCCACCTACTTTTCACATGACCAAACAGTGCTCACACAGGAGTCATTTCTTTTCCCTTTTTTAGTGACTCCTTCTCTAACTGTCTCTCACACATGTACCACGCACAAAGAGACACACACATAGAACACAAGCATGCAGAATGCACGAGCACACAGAGGGTCTCCTTCTCTCTCCCTCTCTCTCTCTCTGTCTCTCTCTCTGACACGCACCTAATATTCAGACACACAAAACGCACAATAGAGTACGATATAAAAACCAAAATTCTCTCTCTTTTTTTTTTTGACTGGTCGCATATGAGCTTACAAAGTCCAAATTAATGCTTTAACCTCTGTCCATCGAACAACAGCAAATCGTGTACTTTTTTCACTGTTGTAATCTACTTGACATTAATTTCTCTCTCTTTCTTTTTTCTTTCTTTGTTTTTTTTTTTTAAATCTGGAGTCTGATACTACACACGGAATTATACACACTCTATAGTTTGATACCATGAAGGATTTAAACAAACCGAATAGCTTACCCCCCTCTTCTTAAATTCTGATACTAAATATGGAATTGCACAGAATTTTAAGGTCTAATACTACTTATAGATTTACACAGACCCGTTTATTTGATACCACATTTGGGTTTACACAAACTAACACGTGGAATTGTTCATGTTACTTGTTTCAAAATCTTTTGTTAGTTACCACTTACAGAATTACACATATTGCCTACTTCATTTACTGTTACTCTCTTGCCGCAACCTTCTCAACCCACTTACTGTTAGCGCTTACGACTTCACTTTGGTTTATGCACAAGCCTGTGGCTTGTGTCCCCTTCTACGATTTCTGGGGCATTTACTTTTATTCATACACAGGCCTGTAGCTCATATCCCGGGATTTACCTCTAATTTAGTCTACACAGGCTCATTGCCTGCCCCTCCTTTTACGATCTCTGATGCGTCCACCAGGCAGTCGGTTGACAGTCTGACACACAAACTTCAACAGAGGGTTTACCTTACACTTTTCTAAATTCACTTTATACACAAGCCCGCAGCTGATGTCCCCTCTGCTTTAGGGGTAGTTTTACTCTTTACCTTATTCTATGTGCGCAGTCCCTTACAGGTACCATAAATCGTTCATTTTCACAAATTTGGTTCTTTTACAGTTTTAGATGGGTTCATTATCTAATTCTGTTTACCCATTATTGACATGCTTTATAACATCTTATTTACTTTATTAAAACCGATGGAGCATCCACTGGCCACCCCTGTCCCTTCCTTTAGGTGGGATCCAGTCCTCCTTGGTGGAGTGGAATTTTCCCTGAGTCTGTAAGAATTTCAGACCCCTGTGCATACTTAACCCTCAGTCCAGGCTCAGGGGACGACCAGTAGAGCGTCCATCCCACCCTCGTAGGCATATAATGTAAGGGAAATCTGGACTCTCCTTATGGAGAGTTGCTATGTCCCTGAGACAACAAACTTCAGATGTGATGAATCATGTACCTTCATTCCAATAGCATAATCATGGGAGAGTGCACTCTAGTCAATTCGAGCGCAGTGTCTCCGAATAGAGAGAATGACAGAATATTTATACACTGACACAAACAACTTTAGAGGTGGCGTGATGTGGGAATGGGACTAGTCTGTCTAACCTTTTGAACTCTGACACACAACATGTTCACAACATGAAGATACTTTCACACTGTGTGAAAAGTGGAGTATCTGGAAAAATTCCAGACAAAGTAAGTCTCCGCCAAACCTGTTGTTTGCCAGAGGTATTCAGATGCCTGCAGAACTATGTTAAGCGGACCTGCAAACTCCCGCAAATGTCTAAATACAGCTGTTAGACGGATGTTTTCAGGTATCCGCCTGACCACAGTTGTTAGCTGATGGCTCGGCCATTCAAATGCTAATAACAGTCACTGGTCTGGATGGGGCTGGGTGCTGAAGCCTGCCCCCCTGCCTCACTGAAATTTTCTATCAAATAGCTTGTGTGTAATATACAGCCTATATTTTGATAACCACACACATTTGTCAGGTGTTGCATGGTGTATAATACAAGAGTGGTAGCCTCATAGCCTTTAATGTCATTGCACTGTCGTACAGTTAAATTAAGATGGACTCTTCGAATGGAGCATACAAAAACCCATAGGCTTCAAAACATAATAAAAACATAATAAAAAAAGTCTTAATGAAATGCTCATTAATTACAAATTTGATGGTTATGCAGCTGTCCTTTACTTGGGGTCAAAGTATGGGGTGACCAAATGCAGACAGACCAAATGTGGGACAAGTAGTAAGTTTGTGTGAGACAATGTGGGACATGTTACAAATGCTAATAGGTAACCTAAAGCTTTGATATAATGTCTATCCAACTGAATAAGAAACGTTTGTATTCTGCCTTTCGGCTGGTAAACACCTATACTTTGTCCTCTAGTCGATTCCACAGCACACCAGTTAGGCCATAGAAGATACAGGCTAAAGCTTTTGCTATATGAAAGATATTATGAGTACAGTGCTGTTTGTCATCCCAAAGGCACACTAATTTTGCAACATAATATGTCTTTATTGATAGACATCCAACATGCATTGGCCATTACAGGCCCATCAAAGGCAATTGTCCTTCAGCAAAGCAGCAGACATCATGCAGCTCAAGTCTTTCAAGTTGTACTCCTGACCAAATCCAACCACAGCATGAATAAGGCACAAAAGAAAATGTTACAAAAAATAAAACAATTTCAATACAAATCTTTATATCAAACCAAAATCTCTATTAGATGAACTGCATGATCAGAAGGGATAAAAGATCATTTTCTTATCTTTGTGGCCATGATGTCACCTGGTATCTTTAATTTTCATATCTGCCAAGTTTTTCTACATTTGCTTTTTGTAATGTAGCAGAGGAGCTCACCAGCCCCAGGACTGCATAGTTTGATTGACAGCCGTCACAGCCTCTTGAGGACCGCCCTCACCGCTCTCTACTCAGCCATTGAATGAAAGGCAGGCTTTTAGAAAAGCTTGGCTATGTTGCATTTGTATGAGCCAGGTTGCTACTTTTGCTGTAGCACTATTAAATAGAATGGAAATTATGCCGCAACGGCATAAGTGGCTCATGTTCCGGGCAGGTAGAAGAACACATCCGTGTGTTCTTATTTCTGACAGTTAAAAACCAAATGACCAATGAAAATGCAGGACATTATCTCAATTTGCGGGAAGGTAGGGAAGAGGGTCAAAATGCTGTGTAGTACAACACAAAGTGGGACGCCTGGTCACCCTGGTCAAGTATCATAAAAGCTTAGGCTACAGGTGGGTTTTTTTTTTTTTTTGCTTGTTTGTTTGGAATGTTTTTCCTCGATACAAAAACGTGCCCCCATTTTCAAACCAACCACCTAGAACCTAAGGTTGAGTCTTGTCCAGTCAGTTTTGTGTGCATGCATGGAGTAGTGTGAAAGTAAACATTTGCATTGCGTGCAACTGCAGCGCAAAATTTGCTTTGGGGAAGGGGGTTACAAGCAGTGATAGAAGCTCTTGATTATACAGAGGTTACAGCAGATGTAAAGGTTACAGCAGATCAATAATACTTCTTCTTTTGGGCTTGCAGGCACATTCCTGCACGCACTCAAACATGACATTCTCACATAACTTCCTCTTTGTCATTTTTTCTCTGTTCAGTCTAAAATGACACTTAGTATTGCAGCTTAAAACTTGATTTGGCAGAATAAACGTTCAGGCAGTGTTAATGCTTAAATATTTTCCAAAGTGAGATGCAAGTACAAAATGCAGAATTCTCAGTGACTTATTGTTTTAACCGAGTTCAACTGTGCTCCCACATAGACGTTTACAAAGCAGCTCATCATCAAAGACTACATACGGCTGCAGATTGCATTAAACTGTTTATTGTGTTTTACTTTTGTGTAATGTGTACTCGGTTTTAGATTTCACCAAGTTTAACTGTTACTCTCCTGGCCTGGGCTGACATGATGGAAAAAAAAATTAAAATACTATTATGAGTACCAGACAGAAGGACAGAGAAAGCTTTAGGTTTTGGTCTTTCTATGATGTGAAATAGAAAATATTTTTTAGGTCTACTGATTAATATTTAGTATCTTCATGCACTTGCATTTACCACAATGACTTGTGAATATCTCTTTGTTTGCTTTGTGGTTTCTCGAGTTCTTCAGTTAGTTATTACAAAAAAAAAACTGGAACAGTGGTTGTGGTTTAATTGCTCTTGAACTCCGAACACTGGTAGGGTATAAAAGCTCTTACTTTTGGCTCCCTGGAAAAAAAATGAAGATGAGCAGATCCTTTGTTATTGGCCTCTTTCTCCTTTCTTCAGGTGAGTAGACTTAGAAGCATGTTCATTAATCACTGTCAGATTTCTGATGAGATTTCCCCATTGTTATAATTGACTCATTGTTATAATGTAACTTTTTTTTTACTCTGACTTTTTGTATTGATAAAACCGATGCTCTTTTTAGTGCTTGGGAAACCTCCCCAAAAGTTTGACCGAGGGGATTCAAAGTTGTTCCACAAGGGTAAGCTCGACTGTATACAGTTTAAACTTTCAACTGGCATTAAACAAATTCAATTCTGAAGCCAACAGGTTAAGCAGTTATGTTTCTTATTTTACAGAGTACAATGACGCAGTCCTGTCCAGTGACCTAAATGACCTGCATCTAGATCTAAAGGTACATTGTGTAGAATGGGTCAGATGAAAAAGAAAGTCAATGTCGTATATTCTATTTAACATGACCATAATGACCAGTATAAAACTGCACAACAAATAAAAAGTCTGACCGAACTGACACTGTGAATGTAAGCGTGGCGTTTCAGTTCTGATGTCTACTGCTAAATGACTGCCGTAGATTTTACAAGCAAAAGTCATTTCCGAGTTTTCTTGAAATGCACTCCAAAATAGAGGACCGCGCTGGGATTGGGATTCAGCCAAATCTAGCGGGAGTGGGTGGTTTTAACTTTGCTGCAGGTGGGAGTGGGTGTAGGGCCTGCAGCCGTAGTGCTCTATGCACAGTGCGTACCATGAGATCCCCGACTTGTGAACGGGGAATGAAATTGTGACCACCTCTGAGTGTTTACTGATATTTACATACACACAAAGCTTGGTGTGCAGTTCACAGTTTCTCTTACAACTTAGTATTCACAATGACTTATTGTTTTAACCGAGTCCAACGTTTACAAAACAGCTCATCATCAAAGACTACATACGGCTGCAGATTGCATTAAACTGTTTATTGTGTTTTACTTTTGTGTAATGTGTACTCGGTTTTAGATTTCACCAAGTTTAACTGTTACTCTCCTGGCCTGGGCTGACATGATGGGAAAAAAATTAAAATACTATTATGAGTACCAGACAGAAGGACAGAGAAAGCTTTAGGTTTTGGTCTTTCTATTATGTGAAATAGAAAATATTTTTTAGGTCTACTGATTAATATTTAGTATCTTCATGCACTTGCATTTACCACAATGACTTGTGAATACCTCTTTGTTTGCTTTCTGTGGTTTCTCGAGTTCTTCAGTTAGTTATTACAAAAAAAAACTGGAACAGTGGTTGTGGTTTAATTGCTCTTGAACTCCGAACACTGGTAGGGTATAAAAGCTCTGACTTTTGGCTCCCTGGAAAAAAAATGAAGATGTTCAGATCCTTTGTTATTGGCCTCTTTCTCCTTTCCTCAGGTGAGTAGACTTAGAAGCATGTTCATTAATCACTATCAGATTTCTGATGAGATTTCCCCATTGTTATAATTGACTCGTTGTTATAATGTAACTTTTTTTTTACTCTGACTTTTTGTATTGATAAAACTGATGCTCTTTTTAGTGCTTGGGAAACCTCCCCAAAAGTTTGACCGAGGGGATTCAAAGTTGTTCCACAAGGGTAAGCTCGACTGTATACAGTTTAAACTTTCAACTGGCATTAAACAAATTCAATTCTGAAGCCAACAGGTTAAGCAGTTATGTTTCTTATTTTACAGAGTACAATGACGCAGCCCTTTCCAGTGACCTAAATGACCTGCATCTAGATCTAAAGGTACATTGTGTAGAATGGGTCAGATGAAAAAGAAAGTCAATGTCGTATATTTTATTTAACATGACCATAATGAGTATAAAACTGCACAACAAATAAAAAGTCTGACCGAACTGACACTGTGAATGTAAGCGTGGCGTTTCAGTTCTGATGTCTACTGCTAAATGACTGCCGTAGATTTTACAAGCAAAAGTCGTTTCCGGGTTTTCTTGAAATGCACTCCAAAATGGAGGACCGCGCTGGGATTGGGATTCAGCCAAATCTAGCGGGAGTGGGTGGTTTTAACTTTGCTGCAGGTGGGAGCGGGTGTAGGGCCTGCAGCTGTAGAGCTCTACACACAGTGCGTACCATGACATCCCCGACTTGTGAACGGGGAATGAAATTGTGACCACCTCTGAGTGTTTACTGATATTTACAGATCACGTGCAAGTCCACTTAATATTCCTCCTCCATCTAAACGCTCTTCAATTAGGCTATGTGATTGATGTCTGGTCTGTTGTCACCGCTACCATAGAAGCAGGCTGTGTCTGAAATGGCATACTACACACTACTTGTATACTGATCTTGTCGAAAAAGTAGCAAGTAGTATGCAGCACATGAAATATAAAAATTTTGCAATACACGACAGTTACCCAGATGATGTACAACTGTGGTGAATATTTGCAGTATACAACCAATCATAATTTTACAAGAATTCTCATAATGCTACAACTTTATTCTCGAAATCAAAGATTTTTTTCTCTTTAATGTGGCTCCATTGTATTCACATGACCATATCATCAAAATGAAAGAAATTCCAAATTCCAAAACTAAAAGCTTTTTGTGTATATCTATCCTTCACATACAACGGAGTGTTAGGGCAACATTAAGGGGAAAACAATTCTGAGATTTAATGAGACTAAAGTCGCAATTTTAAGAGAAAACAAAGTCATAATATTTTGAGAATAAAATCTTAATTTTTGGATAGGTGTTATTTCAGACGGGAAATACCAGAAGTGCAGCTGTTTACCTGCGTTAAAATGACAAACATGGAGCATCTTGTGAAGCTACTTTATTATAGGTTTTACATATAACGACAAAATACAGTATTTAATCTTTGGGCACGTCAGCACCACATTATTATAAGTACTGGGCTGACGCCCAAGACAAACAGCAGTTTCCAGAAGTGGCCTCAGGCTGTCATTGACTGTTCCCTCGCCCTTTGGTTGGTTGCTGGTAAAATATTTTCCTAAAAATTATGGGTATTTTTTCCTCGCAAAATTATGACTTTATCCTCGTAATATTATGACTTTTTCTCGTAAAGTTACGATTTAATTCTCATAATATTATGAATATTTCTCAATTCCCCTTAATGTGGCCCTAATACTCCGTCATATTCACATAACCATATCATCAAAATGAATTTGTAGAAATTCCAAAACTAGTACCAAAAACAAGATATCCATAAAAACATACTTGAAATAGGGAAGATGGATAACCGGAAGTAAAGATACCCACTCTTGGCTCAGACCGGAAAGACCACCATGAAAAAGGCCTATTGTGTGGCCGTGAATGGTTAGAGTGTTTGCAGGTGTGGGCGGGAGTGGACAGAAACATTGCGGGAGCAGGATTAACAAAACTATCCCACCCAGGGCTCTAGTCCAAATGTTTCAATAAAACAAAATTGAAAGACCTTAGGAAACAAATCATTCGAATTCCGTTGTATCACTAAACCTTGAGTTCAGCGATCCATGTATAGATTAAACACGCGAACAGACAGTATATTAAATTTGGCCCATGGTTTGGTTAATGTTGGCCTACATGCTACAGAATTTTGAAAAAGCAGCAGCTCCGAGAACTCAGAATCAGTAAATTATGACTATATTACTTCGAGCTTACATATACATGTATTCACCTTAAAAAGAGTCTGAGTGATTGTAGCCTACATGCATCAAGCCTTTGTTAATGAATGCCTTATCTTGCTCATGTTTGCATACCAGCATATGAAGGTCACTCAGAAAATCCCTGGACTCTGCTTCATCTGTAAGAAAGTAATCGGCTACATTGTTAAAAAAATACCGGCTCATGAAACCAAGGTACCGTAAGTTAAGAGTCTTCAGAAAGAAAGAAGATATTTTATTCGTTAACTTCCTTCATTTCAGGTTTCTGTTTAGTTGATTATTAATTCTTTTCATCTTTTTCCTTTTGTCATCCTCGTTCTCGTTGCTCCATTAACATTTTAAGTGGTTATACACGCCGCTAGTAATGTGAGTACAATTTACATTTACGTCTTTCATCGTCTCTCTGGGCAGGATCACCTCAGGCAACGGCTCAATGATGCCTGTGGCAAGATTGACAAGGGATCGGGCCGCTGTAAAAAGTTTGTGAACAAGTTCGTCAAGAAGATTCTGGGCCTCCTCAAGAAACATACTGTAAACCCAAGAACTAACTGTCGACAGCTCCATGCTTGCTTGTGGTGAATGGTGTTGCCCAAGCAATTTGAAGTCATGACTAACACAAAATATTGTATCTAAGTCAATAAAATGGCATCCTTACGATCCTTTTCCAAATGTTTGACTTTTACTGCTTACAAACATGAATTGGCTAACACTTCTCACTGAAATTCTGCTGATTGGTTTCGGTTTTGGTTTTGATTTTGATTTGGAGGGAAAGAATTATTTTCATTCTGTCTGTGGCGAGAGGTTTTTTTGTGACTTGTGTAATTGCCTAGCTGCGTGAATTAATACTGACGTTGTGTAATTTCACCTGATAACCTTATGAACGCCTGCTGTATTCACAGTGATTAAAAAATGCCCTGTTTAAAATTCTTATAGCGAAGGCAAAGGCACTAGGAAATGTATGGTTATAATATCAATATTGGTGACTGTGTTAAGTATATGTTGGCCTGGCGTCTCAATCGAAATCTTGAGATTTTTTTTTACTTCATGTCATTTCATGTCCATGTGCAATATTTACTTACTTTACTTACATTCACGTGCAATGTTTACTTTTTAGGGGTGTAACGATACGAAAGTCACAGTTCGGTACGTACCTCGGTTTTGAAGTCACGGTTTGGTACGGTTTTAGTACAGTGACAAAAGACATGCAAAACATGAAATTTCCTTTCACTTAAAATGAATTTACTAGTTAACGTATAAATTTGCACAAACTTGTAAACAGTGGCAAACTGGCCATAATTTCCAATTCGCTCTCCACCCTGTTTTCTACTCAAATGAGTAATCATATTTGATATTCACATTTGGATGATGCCGTCTCAAATGAGATCATGTTCGACGTACTGCCAGCGACATACCCGATTTCAGTCGAACAATGTCGGCATGCTGCCTTCGTCTTATCCACTTGCCTTTGTCCATTGCTGCTGTAGTTCACTGGGAGACTGAAATGCTCCCAAACAGAGGACCTTAAGGATACAGGAGGGTCCTGAAGCTCTGGCTGTACGGTCTCCATACTTACGAGGCTGCTTCATTGAACAAGTGCTAATTCAGTTGCTAAGTTACAGTGTCGAGACAATGGCAGTGAAGTGTTTTCCCACTGAGCCCCCCCCCCCCCCCCCCCCCATTTGTGCAAGATTATACATACATATATATATACATAGTGCAAAGAAGGTTTTGAAAGTGTGCCAGAAGTAGTAAGTGAATGAAGATGTGTACAAAGTAATATAAATAAGAACTGAAATACAACGTGGTACAACATAAATGTAATATGGGCATGTAAAATTAACAAGCAATATGAACATGCTGTATAAATAATAATGTAGGTGTGGTATAAACATTATGTAAATGTAATATATGTAATATACCCATGTAGCATAGGTGTATATCTACAGCTAAACTGTACATCTGTGCTATCTGTACTGCTGTAAACATTTAAACATATGGACAGGATGTGTTTGTCTGTCAGGTGTTTGAGGTGATTTTGGGGTGCAGCCCCTGAGAGGTGTCCTCATTTAGCACCTGGACCACTTGAGGGTAGAAGCCCCTCCTGAGCCTCTCGGTGCTCATTCTCAGGCTACAGTATCTTTTGCCTGACCTTGGCACTGACAACAGGCTGTGGTCTGGGTGCTGGACCGCAAAGCACGTCCTGAGCACCTGTGGCGAAAGCTTTAACCTGACCAGGCAACGCAGGAAGTAGAGATGCTGCCGTGTCTTCACTGTCAGATTGTCTATGTGTTAATAAAAGCAACAAGAGAAATGCCAGCTCCAAAAGATGTCAGTGACGTCAGATGTTTTGTGGGCATGGTCAACTATCTGGGAAAATTCTCATCAAACGTTGTGGAGCCGTCTGGTTCAATCAGAGAACTCTTGAAGTCTGACAACGACTGAACATGGGGTAATGCACAGCAGCTGAAAAGTGAACTAAGCTCTTCTCTAGCCCTGGCGAAGGTTATAGCCCTGAGAGAGAGACAAGAGTGTCTGCAGATGCGTCATTAGGAGGTGTGCTGTAGCTTCAACCCTCAGGACAGTGGCATCTGGTAGCCTGCATATCCCATAGCATGACAGTTACTGAGCGCAGATAAACACAAATTGAGAAGGAGGCTCTTGCAGTCACATGGGCTTGTGAATGCTTCCAGACTTACCTCCTCGGCATAGACTTCAAGATCAGATTAGACCACAAGCCGCTGACCAGTCTTCTGAGTTTAAGAGCACTGGATGACCTACCTCTACGCATATTGAGATTCAGACTAAGGTTCCTCCCTTTCTCATACAAAAAATATTCCATGTTCCTGGAAAGAATTTGGTGGCTGCAGATGCTCTCTCCAGAGCTCCAGTCCAAGCAACTCCAACAGAAGAAATCAAGCTGTGAGAGCTCATGTGAGCTACATAGTTCAACAGCTGCCAGCCATCGATGAAAAGATAGCTCAGCTGAAAAAGACTCAACATGAAAATGAGACGTGCAGACTGTTGACTTTGCTCATATGCAAGGGGTGGGAAAATCCACACCCAAAAGACTTCTGACTACACAGGCATGATCTGTTAGTGAAGGATGATCTCCTGATGAAGAGAAACAGAATTGTTATTCCATCCAGCATGAAAGAAGAAAAAGTTCATCAGGGCCACCAAGGCATAGCAAAGTGTTTAGCCAGAGCTCAGGAGGCATGGGTGGCCAGGGCTGACAAAGCAGTTAAAGGACAGGGTGAGCTGTTGTGAAACCTGGGTCAAAGAGAGTCACAATGCCCCTGAACCTCGGCTGACCACGTCTTTCCCTACACGACCATGGCAACGCGTAGCTGTGGACTTTTTTTAGTGGAAAAAGACAAACTAATTAGTAGTGATAGATTATTATTCTCGCTACACTGAAGTTGCCACACTTACCAGGACTTCCACTGTTGCTGTGATTCAAAGCGAAAAAGCAATTTCCAGCTGACATGGAGTGCCAGAGACCTTCGTATCAGACAACGGACCACAGTTTTCTGCTTCAGAATGTGACTAGTAGACCCCTCTATCCTAAAAGTAATGGAGAAGCTGAGCAAACAGTGAAGACTGTGAAAGACATGCTCAAGAAGAACGAAGACCCTCTCAAAGCACTCATGGCATACAGAGCCACTCCTCTGGCTCATGGTGTGTCGCTAGCACAACTCCTGATGGGGCGCATCATCCGTACTCCACTTCCAGTTAGTCCCACCACGCTTAAAAAACATCGGCTTTTCTTTATGTGGTCTGTGCCTATAGATGTCCAATTGGAACAAAATGTCACTAAAATCTAAGTACATGGACATATTATTGTTCAAACCTGTTTTTCAGTATAGCTCCCCACAGTGGCCAAGTTGCACTAAACTTGGTGTGTGTTACCCAGGCCTCATAGTAAGAATGTGTGCCGAGTTTTATGCCAATGAGGAAAAGCAGAGACATGGGAAATCTTCCTTTATGGCGCCTTCACAGACGAATTTGTGGGTACACTGCGGACATACTGTTGAACCTGGTAACTGTCCTTTAACAACTCTTAAAGGCAATAGTCTAAAGAGGTAATACACGAAACCTCATTATGCCATAACTCTAGGGGGAGATGGTTAAATGTGTTTTTGACAAATTCAAAGATGGATGAAACAAAATGGCTGACATGGAGGTTTCATAGGCTCTCAGTTAGGATCTTTAAGTTTCAAGTTTCAAGTTTAAATTTATTTAAAGCCCAATATCACTGTTTACAGTCTCAAAGGGCTTTACATGCCCACAGGATTACAACAAACAGAGCAGGGTGGCACCCCCTGACTTGATCCTCAAAGCGGGCAAGAAAAAACTCCTCAAAAAACCCAGACGCTGGGGAAAAATAGGAGAATTCTTGAGAAGGACCACAGAGAGAGGAGACCCCTTCTAGGCCAGCCAGGCGTGCAATAGGTGCCAACCCAGTGGGCAAATTACAAAACAACATAGTGATAATGAACATGAAAACACAACTAGTAGGCAGTATGAAGGATGACAAGACAGGATGGGCTCAGTTAGGGTGGACGACACAGCCACAGCAGAGCAGGAAGCCACGAAGCCGCAGCAGCCATCGGGATGACGATGAAGAGAGAGATGACAGGGAGGAAGGGGGGGCACACCTAAGAAGAAAGTAGCCACATTCAAGCCAGACACATGCTCGAACAGATGAGCCACAGCCATGCAGGAGAAGAGGGAGGGAAGGAGAGCATTATGGGAGTAGCAGCAATTAACAGATGAAATAAGGAAAATAATTTTATAGAAGCATGAATGTTGCAAGACTAGTGGCTGTGGAGGGCGCAGGAGGAGCAGGGCCACGCGGGGGGAGCAGGGCCATGCGGGGGGAGCAGGTCCAGGGACAGCAGGGCACAAAGTCATTCAGATGGCCAAGGGAAGGCGCCACATCCAGGAAGTAGGCGCAGACATTGACAACTCACACAAAGAGAAGAGAGCAGGTTAATGACAGAAACTGACCAGGTTAAGATAAAAGCAGAGGAGAGGGAGGAGAGAGAGAAGATGACAGGTATCTAAACCGGCAGCTACTAAGCTAAACTATGCCAGGAGAGACTACAGCAGAGATTGAGCTTCGCTGGATGGTCAGTTTGAGATTATACTATCATACGATACAGAGAATAAATGAGTCTTAAGTTTGGTTTTAAAGGTAGCAAGAGAGTTTGCCTCTTTGATTTCTATAGGTAGGCTGTTCCAGAGAAAGGGTGCGTGGTAGGCAAAGGCGCGATGGCCAGCGGACTCCTTTTTAACTCTTGGAACAACTAATAATTTAGCATCCTGAGAGTGCAGGGTACGAGGGGGGTCATAGGGTGTAATTAATTTGGAAAGATAGGCCGGTGCAAGCCCATGGAGAATTTTAAATGTTAATAGGAGGATTTTAAAATCAGCCCTCGTGTGAATTGGGAGCCAGTGAAGGGAAGCCAGGATGGGGGTGATATGATCGAACTTCCTAGTTCGGGCCAGGATTCTGGCAGCAGCATTCTGGACGAGCTGAAGACTTCTGGTACTAGAGGCGGGCAGGCCAGAGTACAGAACGTTACAGTAGTCGAGGCGAGACGTGACAAATGCATGAACAATGGTTTCTGCATCAGCCAAGCATAGTAGGGGTCTAATTTTGGCGATATTGCGGAGATGATAAAAGGCCGTTTTGGTAGTATTCTTGATATGAGTGACGAGCAAGAGACTAGAGTCAAAAATCACACCAAGGTTTTTAGCTGTGGACTTTTGCGAGAGAATGCAGTTGTCAAAATTTAATGTAAGATTATTAAAAAGATGCTTATGCGCAGGGGGACCAATGACTAGCATTTCCGTCGTACCTGCATTAAGCATCAGGAAGTCTGAAGACATCCAATTTTTAATGGCACAGAGACACGCCTCAAGGTTGGCCAATTCAGAGTGGTCACTGTGCTTGACTGGTAAGTAGATCTGAGTATCATCAGCATAACAGTGGAAGCTAATGTTATAGCTGCGAATAATGTCTCCAAGAGGGAGCATGTAAATAGAGAAAAGGAGAGGGCCAAGGACCGCCCCCTGAGGGACACCATAGTTAAGCTCTCGGTACTCAGATGTCACATTATTGTAGTGGACACACTGCTTTCTCTCTGAGAGATAAATTTTAACCAGGAGAGCGCCAGGCCACGGATGCCAATTTGATTTTCCAGGTGCTTTAACAGTATGGTGTGATCGACTGTGTCGAATGCTGCACTCAGATTGAGAACAATAAGCATTGCGATATCACCAGCATTTAACTTTGATGAAGCACAAGAAATTTTGTTGAAATATCGTGCCAGAGTAATGGGGACTTAAATGTTTTTTTTTCTAATGATGTAGTGCCCACAAGTAGCCAAATTTCATGAAACTAGTTGCATACCCAGTATTCCTTATACCAACAGTGTGTACTAAGTTTGGCATCATTACAGCAAAGCACAGTCAATGGTCTAGGACTAGTTTGCAAAAGTAGGTTTTTCAAAAAATTCAAAATGTTGTGCGCTCCCAAGAGAACCCCCCCCCCCCCCCCCCCCCTGAAAATCCAATACAGTGGATGACTCTATTCAATTCATCGTGACCCAGGGATCCAGGGGAAATAAGGATCACCGCTCTAGAAAACAGTTCAAAAGTCTTGAGCAAAAATGTACTATTAAATCTATCTTGTTGGTGGCACTACAGGAAATGATGGATTGACCCCAAATCTGGTGCCTGGATACCTTGGACTGTGCTCTATGAGAGTGCCAGATTCCACTAAAATCCACTTAGGGCTTCTATGGCGTGCCATACAAAACCACAGAAAAAACGATAATGCCAAGATGTCCAATAAACAAAGTGGCTGACACAGAGGGTTCATTATTTCCCAGCTGGGGTCCTTTACTGTGATGATGCACAAGAAATTTGGTTGAAACATCTGCTTTGGTTCCAAAGCGATAGGCATTTGAATTTTTATTCTCTGTTTTTCTGGTGTGCCGCCCCTATGTGGGCAAATTTGGTGGTGATAGATTCAACGATCTAGGACTAATTCCAAAAATAGGTTTTTCAGAAAATTCAAAATGACGGAAAATCCAATGTGGTGGACTTTAATGGCAATGGGTGCATTTAAATCAAGATGATCCAAGGATTCAGGGGGAATAAGGATCACAACCTTAGGACAAACAGTTCAAAAGTTATAAGCAAAAGTGTACCTTGAAATTTGGCCTGTTGATGGATTTTGGCCTGTTGATGGATTCCTGGATACTTTGGACTGTCCTCCATCAATGTGCCAAATTTCATCAGAATCCACCAAGAGGCTCTATGGGCTGCCATAGACTCACATGACAGAAAATATAGCAAAAAATTCTAACAATTACAATAGGTGCCTTGCACCTTTGGTGCTTGGCCCCTAATACTTGCAACTTAAAAAACCCCTGTGATCTTGGAGCAGACATGCTAAAACATACTGTCACACAGTACCCCTTGTGGTCTGGTCTGGTAAGACAGCTTCTTTAAATATTGAAATATGGCAATGGTGCACTCTCCTTACAAGAGTATAGACAGTATAGATGTATCACAAGGAAAGTAACATCTGTCCATTTATTCATCTTAAATTTATTCATTAGGAGGAGAAAAGCAGTTTTCTCAGAGTGATACATTTGTGCCTAATCTTGCCTATGTAGCTCCAACACCCTTGACTAGCACTCAGAAAAAAAACTGCTTCTAAACTGTAATTAACAAAAGTGTAATTGAAGCAAAAACAGGAGAGGAAGCAAGAGTGTATGAGTTGAAATGAGACTCAATATGCTAATCATATTGGTTGCTTTTCTCGGTATTCAGATGTAAGGAGGGAGCAGTGTCTGTCGGTGATGAGTCAGTGGTCTGATAGTGGTCAACATTTTGAAAACACACAGATACACACATACACAAAACATGTTTTGCAGCTTGCAACTGGTCTTATGACTTACGAATGCACTTAGTAAGTCCCAATACATGGACTAGGGTTAGAAAAGGTTAAAAGTACTAGGTATATAATCACGCCTTCACAATGTCACATAGGAATGCAAATGAATGACTGATATTGCATGACATTATTATGATTTAGATTTTGGACTTTGTAACATGTATTACATATTATTCATGTGCAACACCTTTATGCATTCTCATTTACCAAGCTGGGCTGTGAATGTGCCTAGATTTGTACTTAGTGGTTTCTGAACTTCACAGTTAGAAATGAAAAAGGTGACACCATTAGAATGTGGTTTAATTTCTCTTGAACTCCCATCACAATTAGTGTTAAGAGCCGTGACATGTGGCATCCCTGCAAAAATATTATGAGACTGGGGTCAAGAGACGGATCAAATCCATAGTTTTTCTCAGTATTCATATCTGAGGAGTGTCGGTGATGAGTTGATGGCCCCACCGTCATCAGACATGTTATAAACATACAGACACATACACACAAAGCTTGGCGTGCAGTTCACAGTTTCTCTTACAACTTAGTAATGTGCTCGGTGAGATGCAAGTACAAAATGCAGAATTCACAATGACTAATTGTTTTAACCGAGTCCAACGTTTACAAAGCAGCTCATCATCAAAGACTACATACGGCTGCAGATTGCATTAAACTGTTTATTGTGTTTTACTTTTGTGTAATGTGTACTCGGTTTTAGATTTCACCAAGTTTAACTGTTACTCTCCTGGCCTGGGCTGACATGATGGAAAAAAATTTAAATACCAATATGAGTACCAGACTGAAGAACAGACAAAGTTTAAATGCATTAATCAGTGTATAAATATGCCATTACCATACAACGTTACAATGTATATAGTAAATGATATAACATAACAACATTATAGTTCTTTAGGTTTTGGTCTTTCTGTGATGTGAAAAAAATACTATTTTAGTATCTTCATGCACTTACGTTCACTACACTGGCGTGTGAATACGTCTTTGCTTTCTGTGGTTTCTCGAGTTCTTCACTTAGTCACTTACAAAAAAACTGAAACTAACAGTGGTTGTGGTTTAATTGCTCTTGAACTCTTATCACTGGTAGGTTATAAAAGCTCTGACTTTTGGCTCCTTGGCAAAAAATGAAGATGTTCAGATCCATTGTTATTGGCCTCCTTCTCTTTTCCTCAGGTGAGTAGACTTAGAAGCATGTTCATTAATCACTATCAGATTTCTGATGTGATTTCCCCATTGCTTTAATTGACTCGTTTTTATAATGTAACTTTTTTTTTTACTCTGACTTTTTGTATTGATAAAACCGATGCTCTTTTTAGTGCTTGGGAAACCTCCCCAAAAGTTTGACCTGGAGGATTTAAAGTTGTACTTCGAGGGTAAGCTTGACTTTTTTTTTTGTATTACAGTCATTTATACAGTTTAAACTTTCAACTGGCATTAAAAAAAATTTAATTCTGAAGCCAACAAGTTAAGCAGTTATGTTTCTTATTTTACAGAGTACAATGACGCAGCCCTTTCCAGTGACCTAAATGACCTGTGTCTAGATCTAAAGGTACATTGGGTAGAATGGATCAGATGAAAACGAAAATAAATGTCTTATTTTTTATTTAACATGACTATAATGACCAGTATAAAACTGTACAACAAATAAAAAGTCTGACCGAACTGACGCTGTGAATTTAAGCGTGGCGTTTCAGTTCTGATGTCTACTGCTTAATGACTGCCGTTGTAGATTTTAAAAGCGAGAGTAGTCTGAGTTTTCCTGCAATTTGCTCCAAGTGTTTGCAAAAAACAAAACCCAAAGACCTCAAGAAACAAATCATTCGAATTCCGGCATTCAGTCGTATCACGAAACGTTGAGCTCAGCGATCCATGTATAGATGAAACATGCAGAATATTGAAGTGCAGTATATAAAATCTGGTCTGGTTCATGTACATGCTACAGAATTTTGAACAAGCGGCAGCCAAAGAACTCAGAATCAGTAAATTATGATTATATTAGTGATTGTACATGCATCAAACCTTTGTTAATGAATGCCTTGTCTTGCTCACGTTTGCATACCAGCGTCTAAATGCCACCCAGAAAATCCCCGGAGTCTGCCAGGTCTGTAAAAAAGTACTTGGCTACATCATTGGAAAAATATCACCGGCTGATGAAACCAAGGTACCTTAAGAGTCTCCAGAGAGACAGAGGATATTTTATTTGTTAACTTCCTTCATTTCAGGTTTCTGTTTAGTTGATTAATAATTCTTTTCATCTTTTTCCTTTTGTTGCACTCATTCTCATTGTTCTATTAATACTGTAAGTGGTTGTAAACGCTGTTAGTAATGTGATTACATTTACATTTACGTTTTTCATCGTCATCTCTCTGGGCAGGACCATCTCATGAAACTGCTCCGTAAGGCCTGCACCAGCATTGCCGTGCCATCGTTGCTCTGCAATCGGTTTGTGAAGAAGTACCACGTCCAGATCATTCTGGACATCATCAACCGCCACATGCGAAACCCAAAAACCATCTGTCGAGCTCTCGGCCTCTGCTGGTGGAATGGTGCTGCCCCGGCAATTAGAATTCACGACTAATACAGAATATTGCTCCTAAGTCGATAAAACAGCATCCTTATTATCCTTTTCCAAATGCTTGACTTTTACTGCTTACAAACATGAATCAGCCTACATAAAACTTTGCTGACTGGTTTTGATTTTGATTCTGTTTAGTGACTCATTCCCTTGCTGCGTGAATTAATAATAATGTTGTATAATTTCACCTCACTGCCTTGTGAGCCCCTGCTGTATTCACAGTGATGAAAAAATTGCCCCTGTTTAAATTTCTTGTAGCAAAGGCGAAGGCACTCGGAAATGTATGGTTATAATATCGATATCGGTGACTGTGTAAAGTATATGCTGGCCTGGCACCTTTCAAATAAAATTTGATGTATTGGTGACTTGTTGCACTTTTGACTGTTTATTTCTGAAAACTCAAAACAGCTTTTCATTGGCTTTTGGTAAATATGATATGAAAGTTTGTACACAGACTGTTAAAATATTTAACATATTTAAAATATTTATCAAACCTCCAGAACTGTTTTGAACACACAGCATGGAATATATTTGTCCATCAGACAGACTTGGAGGTGTACACTTCACACATAATGGCATATATTTGTCCATCAGACAGACTTGTAGGTGTACACTTCCGTATTGTCATACATTAACTACTGCGTGGACAATGCCACTGTTAACAAAAGGATTTGAGTGTACCCAAATGAGAAACCATGGATGAACAGCGAAGTCAAGAACCTGACAGCGTGGTGCACCAACAATAACCTGGTGTTAAATACTAAAAAGACCAAGGAGATCATCGTAGATTTCAAGACTACCAAGAAGACCACACAGTCCTGTCCACATTAACACAGAGGCTGTGGAGAGAGTCCCCAGCTTCAGGTTCCTGGGAGTCACCATCACAGAGGACCTCTCCTGGGTTGACAACACTTCAGTGATGGGTAAGGCACAATAATGCCTTTATTTTCTGAGGAGGCTAAGGAGAACCAACCTCCACCAAAAGCTTCTTGTCAGCTTTTGACCACCTGGTACAGCAGCTGCACCAAAGCTGATGAAAAAGCCCTCCAGCGTGAAAACAGACATTGTTGGCATAGAGCCGCCATCACTAGAACATCTTCACAGGATTCACTGTGTGAGGGCTAAGAACATCATAAAAGACATTACACGTCCTGGCCACCATCTGTTTAAGCTCTTCCCATCAGGCAGGCGCTTCAGAACAATCCGCACACGCACAAATAGACTGAAAAACAGCCTCTTCCCAAAAGCTGTGGCACTACTGAACTAAGATATCTCCTGACAAGATTGATGCACTGCTGTCACTGGAGTATGTGCGTTACTTTTTTTTTACTTCATGTCATTTCATGTCCATGCACAATATTTTCTTACTTTTGTCATTCGCGTGCAATGTTTACTTATTAGGGGTGTAACGATGCGCCAAAGTCACAGTTTGGTACGTACCTTGGATTTGAAGACATGGTTCAGTACGATTACGGTACAGTGACAATGCATGCAAAACATGAAATTTCCTTTCATGAATTTACTAGTAAACTTATAAACTTGCACAAACTTGTAAACAATGGCAAACTGGCCATAATTTCCAGTTTGCTCTTCACCCTTTTTTTCCTTGTACCAGCAATATTCACATCTGGATGATGCCACCTCAAATTTTTCAGTTTAACAATGTCGGCATGCCACCTTCGTCTTATCCACTTGCCTTTGTCCATTGCTACTTTAGTTCACTGGGAGACTGAAATGTTCCCAAACAGAGGACCTTAAGGATATGGGAGGGTTCTGAAGCTTTGGCTTTACTGTCTCCATACTTACGAGGCTGCGTCATTGAACATGCGCTAATTCAGTTTCTAAGTTAAAGTGTCGAAACAATGGCAGTGAAGTGTTTTCCCACTGAGGACAAGGTGAGCTGTTGTGAAACCTGGGTCAAAGGGAGTCACAATGCCCCTGAACCTCTGCTGACCACACCTTTTCCTACACGACCATGGCAACGTGTAGCTGTGGACTTTTTTCAGTGGAAAAAGACAAACTAATTAGTAGTGATAGATTATTATTCTCGCTACACTGAAGTTGCCACACTTACCAGGACTTCCACTGTTGCTGTGATTCAAAGCGAAAAAGCAATTTCCAGCTGACATGGAGTGCCAGAGACCTTCGTATCAGACAACGGACCACAGTTTTCTGCTTCAGAATGTGACTAGTAGACCCCTCTATCCTAAAAGTAATGGAGAAGCTGAGCAAACAGTGAAGACTGTGAAAGACATGCTCAAGAAGAACGAAGACCCTCTCAAAGCACTCATGGCATACAGAGCCACTCCTCTGGCTCATGGTGTGTCGCTAGCACAACTCCTGATGGGGCGCATCATCCGTACTCCACTTCCAGTGAGTCCCACCACGCTTAAACCTGCATGGTCGGACCTCAGAGCTTTTGAGAGAAAAGACCAAGAACTGAAAAGAAAATGATAGTGGTTTAACAGTTGGCACAGAGCTCAGGTGAAACCTCCACTTCAGCCAGGACAAAAGGTATGGATCAAGAACACACCTCACACCACCAGAGTCACAGGGAGTGGGGAAACTCAATGATCCTACCAAGTCAAAACTCCAATAGGCAGCTTCAGAAAAAACCGGTGTCACCTGAATGCCACCCCAACATCACAACACACACAAACAAGAACTGGTTGACTTGTGAAGCCACCTGCAAAAATGGATCTGTAGTTCAGAGTTGTGAGCATACAGGGGGCAGAATAAACCCGCATACCCCCAAACCCCCATACCACTATTGCACTATATGGCGATCAGTACACCCTTCTCAACATTGGATTGAGGTTTACTCACCTGGCGATTCAAAGTTTGGACACCCCTAAGTGGCTGGGGGAGATCCTTAGGAGCCGGCAAAAACAACGACAATGGAGACTCATCTCCAAGGAAGCGTAGGAAAAAACACAGGGGGAAGTGAGTGGGAGTTCGGAACACACTGAGGTTGCGGGCACTTTGCCTTTCTCTGCCCAGTATCCTGGAAGGAATATAAACAAAGACTGGTATAGGAGGCTCCGGTGACAAGGGAGGTCAGGTGCTTTACCTCCCAATCATAAGAAATGCTACAAGATGCGTTCCAGTCCTCCTCCGACAACGTCAACAAACGTGCGAAAGTAGTGACGTGCTTCATCACCAAGCTTGTGGACGATGTGGTTACTTCTCTTGATTTGCTTACTTTTTCTTTGGGACAATCATTTTAACGCTGTGTACATATTCAGAAAGGATAAATTGGTATATTCCTGTTTATAGTTCCTTTTTGCCTCAGACCACATAAACAATGCCAATCCTGGCCTAGCCTTAACAAGCTGCCTTAATTATTGTTCATCATCTTTTTAACCCATCCAAATAAAGACTTCAAAAAGTAAGTGACATGTTGAAAAGTTCCTGTGTGAAGGTGTTATTGGATATGGCTTATTTGTAAATTTGTGTCAAAAGCCACGCATACTGGTTTCTGAAGGCGTCACCCAGAAAAACCTTGAAGTCTGTCCAAAAGTGGTTGACTACATACTTCGAAAGACAGCACCTTTGAAAGAGGGGTAAGTGACTCTAAGAGTCTGGATCTCTAAGTCAGTGAATTTTTATTTCCTTCTGGGGGAAGAATTATCTTGACCCTGACTGAAGCCATGATTTGTACTTTTTACTGATTCGGATAATTCTGCGCATTAATTATAATATTGTTTAATAACACCTCATTGTCCAGTGTCTTCCTCCTATGTTCTCATTGATGAAAATTTTCCCTTTGTAACTCCATTTTAAATTTCTTGTGGTCAAGGTGAGATAAGGAAGTATACAGTTTGTAGTTGAAGTACTCGTGTGGTTGTCACATTTCTGTCCTCACTCCTGTATACACACACACACACACACACACACACAACCTTGTACTTCATTGTTTCTTCATTCTGTGCTCCTGAAAAGTCTCAACTATATACACCAGATCTTATATCCTTGCGCCCGTTTGTATCATCATCCTGTTAATTTCGTTCGTCTATTCTTGTTTTGCCCTTTCCTTTGCGTCTTTAATCTTTCCTATTGCTGTCTTTGTACACTGTTTTTTTTCTAATAAAAGACCCTCGTACATGCATCCAGCCCTCTCTGAAGTTTGTGAATAACATATAACATCATTATATGTATAGGTTCATGTATAGCACCTGAACCTAAACCTTGAGATCATTTAACGGAATTTAAAAAAAAAAAACAGCTCAAATTGAAAAAAATGTTATCACTAACACCTCTGTGCTTAAAAAGACTAAATTTGTCTCAACTAAACACACCAGTGAAAAAGCCACCTGTCAGAAACTCAAAGAGAGATTGGATGCATGTTCAGGGAAAATTTAATGAAGACATTAACCAGAAAAGATCTATGTGTTCAGGAAGAACAAAGAGAAGGTTACAAACTCAAGAAACTAGCGGCCAATCGTGTGCCTGTCAACAGCATACTCTCCAGAATAATATCAGACAGCATCACTGAGTACCTGCAGGGTACCCTCCTTACTTATGAGCAGAGGGGAGTAAGACCTGGAAACAGAGGGACAAAACACCAGCCCACAATGGACAGAACAACAACTACCAAGTCACTGTGAACCACAATGACAATGGCATGGGTTGACCAGAGGGCCTATGACAGTGTGCCACACTCTTGGATCATAGAATCACTCAAGTTGTACAAGATCAACACGGGCATTACAAGGTTGATCAAGAGATCCATGAAATCCTGGAGGACCCGTTTTACACACAGTGGCAGGGAACCCAGTTCACAATGCAGCTTTCATCAAAGCAACACTGCTTAGAAGTGGATACATCCTTCAAAAAATCCTGGATCTCCCACAGGACTAGTATGAACTCCAAGATCCAGAGGAACAACAACTTACCCAAGGAAAAGTTGTGATGAATGAAGAGTAACAATAATAATTACAAATATAGCTGCAAGCAGCAATGAAGGGGCCGAGCACCACAGGGCCACCATGTGGACTTCTAATCAGAACAACTCCTGAACAGGACACCAGTCCATCACAGGGTGAGCAGACACACTGACACCCACTCTTACACTCACACCTATGGGCAATACAGCATGTCCAGTTGACATTATCTGAATGTGTTCGGACTGTGGTAGAAAACCAGAATACCCAGAGGAAACCCACATTAACACAGGGACAAGGTACAAACTGAGTGCAGACACACCCTGAACTTGAAGGCTTAAACATTGGCATTGCCATAAAATGCAGTGTGCCTTCTTGGGACATTAACAATAAGAAGTGCCAACACTGTTGGAGGGGTACAATTTTTGGGTATTTGAAAAAATCCAAAATCATGGGAAAAATGGCTGAGAACATACGATATTAGCTGAATATAATAACATGTCCCTGATTAGAGAAGGACTCCCCATTTCTCAACACCTTTTTTGGTAAAAGACTTTTCGAAGATCAAAATAAGAAATCATTTCGTTTGATATTAATTTAATCAAACACACTGAATAAAACAAGGTACTGTGATATATTTTGTACATCTTTTAGATGAAATTGCCACATTTAAATAAAAATAAAATGTAGCCACACTTTCAAATCAATGAGTTCTTTAAATACAAATAAAAATAGTCTACTGGGATTTTTAATACCACTGAACAATCTCCTAGTAAAAAGTAGCCATTTTACAGATAAATGGCTCCATCTGCTGTTGTTAATGTATAATGACATTAAAAAGTCTAGTCTAATGGCAGCCATGCCATTTGGACATTGAACTATGTATTTGTTTCCCAGTTAGGACCTCACATGTAATGATGCAATGATCTACAAAAAATTGGTTGCAATATCTGATTTTCTTTGAGTGGTCTGTGCCTTGTGATGTCCGATTTGAACAAAACGTCATTAAAATCTAAGTACACGGACATATTATTGTTCAAACCTGTTTTTCAGTATAGCTCCGCACAGTGGCCAAGTTGCACTAAACTCGGTGTGTGCTACCCAGGCATCATAGTAAGCATGTGTGCTGAGTTTTATGCCAATGAAGAAAAGCAGAGACATGGGAACTCTTCCTTTATGGCGCCTTCACAGGCGAATTTGTGGGTGCACTACGGACATACTGTTCAACCTAGCAACTGTCCTTTAACAAGGGCAATAGTCTACAGAGGTAATACACGAAACCTCATTATGCCATAACTCTAGGAGGAGATGGTTAAATGTGTTTTTGACAAAATCAAAGATGGATGAAACACAAAATGGCTGACATGGAGGTTTCACAGGCTCCCAGTTTGGCATCATTACAACAAAGCACAGTCAATGGTCTAGGACTAGTTTGCAAAAGTAGGTTTTTCAAAAAATTCAAAATATATTGTGTGCAAACCTTTGGTCAGAACCCTCTGTAGAGGATGCGTACCAGATTTGGTGGTGATAGATTCAACGATCTAGGACTCATTCCAAAAGTAGGTTTTTCGGAAAATTCAAAATGGCAGAAAATCCAATGTGGTGGACTTTAATGGCAATGGGTGCATTGAAATCGAGATGACCCAAGGATTCAGGGGAAATAAGGATCACAAACTTAGGACAAATGGTTCAGAAGTTATAAGCAAAAGTGTACCTTGAAATTTGGCCTGTTGATGGCGCTACAGAGATGGACGGATTGGCCCCAAATTTGATACCTGGATACTTTGGACTGTCCTCCATCAATGTGCCAAATTTCATCAAAATCCACCAAGAGGCTCTATGGGCTGCCATAGACTCACATGACAGAAAATATAGCGAAACATTCTAACAATTACAATATATACCTTGCACCTTTTGTGCTTAGCCCCTAATAATTGCGTCTATAAAACCCCTTTGTATCTTGGAACAAACATGCTAAAACATACTGTCACACAGTACCCCTTGTGGTCTGGTCTGGTAAGACAGCTTCTTTAAATATTGAAATATGGCAATGATGCACTCTCCTTACAAGAGTATAGAGGGCATAGATGTATCACAAGGAAAGTCCAATTATACATCTGTCTTATTCATCTTAAATTTATTCATTAGGAGGAGAAAAGCAGTTTTCTCAGAGTGATACATTTGTGCCTAATCTTGCCTATGTAGCTCCAACACCCTTGACTAGCACTCAGAAAAAAACTGCTTCTAAACTGTAATTAACAAAAGTGTAATTGAAGTAAAAACAGGAGAGGAAGAAAGAGTGTATGAGTTGAAATGGGACTCAATATGCTAATCATATTGGTTGCTTTTCTCTGTATTCAGATGTAAGGAGGCAGCAGTGTCAGTGATGAGTCAGTGGTCCAACAGTGGTCAAAATTGTGAAAGCACACAGATACACACATACACAAAGCATGTTTTGCAGCTTGCAACTGGTCTTATGACTTACGAATGCACTTAGTAAGTCCCAATACATGGACTAGGGTTAGAAAAGGTTAAAAGTACTAGGTATATAATCACGCCTTCACAATGTCACATAGGAATGTGAATGAATGACTGACGTTGCATGACATTATTATGATTTAGATTTTGGACTTCGTAACATGTATTACATATTATTCATGTGCAACACCTTTATGCATTCTCATTTACCAAGCTGAGCTGTGAATGTGCCTAAATTTGTTCTTAGTGGTTTCTGAACTTCACAGTTAGAAATGAAAAAGGTGACACCATTAGAATGTGGTTTAATTTCTCTTGAACTCCCATCACAATTAGTGTTAAGAGCCGTGACATGTGGCATCCCTGCAAAAATATTATGAGACTGGGGTCAGGAGACTGATCAAATCCATAGTTTTTCTCAGTATTCATATCTGAGGAGTGTCGGTGATGAGTTGATGGCCCCACCGTCATCAGACATGTTATAAACATACAGACACATACACACAAAGCTTGGCGTGCAGTTCACAGTTTCTCTTACAACTTAGTAATGTGCTCGGTGAGATGCAAGTACAAAATGCAGAATTCACAATGACTAATTGTTTTAACCGAGTCCAACGTTTACAAAGCAGCTCATCATCAAAGACTACATACGGCTGCAGATTGCATTAAACTGTTTATTGTGTTTTACTTTTGTGTAATGTGTACTCGGTTTTAGATTTCACCAAGTTTAACTGTTACTCTCCTGGCCTGGGCTGACATGATGGAAAAAAATTTAAATACCAATATGAGTACCAGACAGAAGAACAGAAAAAGTTTAAATGCATTAATCAGTGTATAAATATGCCATTACCATACAACGTTACAATGTATATAGTAAATGATATAACATAACAACATTATAGTTCTTTAGGTTTTGGTCTTTCTGTGATGTGAAAAAGATACTATTTTAGTATCTTCATGCACTTACGTTCACTACACTGGCGTGTGAATACGTCTTTGCTTTCTGTGGTTTCTCGAGTTCTTCACTTAAAAAAAAACTGAAACTAACAGTGGTTGTGGTTTAATTGCTCTTGAACTCCTATCACTGGTAGGGTATAAAAGCTCTGACATTTGGCTCCTTGGCAAAAAAATGAAGATGCTCAGATCCATCGTTATTGGCCTCCTTCTCTTTTCCTCAGGTGAGTAGACTTAGAAGCATGTTATTAATCACTATCAGATTTCTGATGTGATTTCCCCATTGTTTTAATTGACTCGTTTTTATAATGTAACTTTTTTTTTTACTCTGACTTTTGGTATTGATAAAACCGATGCTCTTTTTAGTGCTTGGGAAACCTCCCCAAAAGTTTGACCTGGAGGATTTAAAGTTGTACTTCGAGGGTAAGCTCGACTTTTTTTTATATTACAGTCATTTATACAGTTTATACTTTCAACTGGCACTGAAAAAAATTCAATTCTGAAGCCAACAGGTTAAGCAGTTATGTTTCTTATTTTACAGAGTACAATGACGCAGCCCTTTCCAGTGACCTAAATGACCTGTGTCTAGATCTAAAGGTACATTGGGTGGAATGGATCAGATGAAAACGAAAATAAATGTCTTATTTTTTATTTAACATGACTATGATGACCAATATAAAACTGTACGACAAATAAAAAGTCTGACCGAACTGACGCTGTGAATTTAAGCGTGGCGTTTCAGTTCTGATGTCTACTGCTTAATGACTGCCGTTGTAGATTTTAAAAGCGAGAGTAGTCTGAGTTTTCCTGCAATTTGCTCCAAGTGTTTGCAAAAAACAAAACCCAAAGACCTCAAGAAACAAATCATTCGAATTCCGGCATTCAGTCGTATCACGAAACGTTGAGCTCAGCGATCCATGTATAGATGAAACATGCAGAATATTGAAGTGCAGTATATAAAATCTGGTCTGGTTCATGTACATGCTACAGAATTTTGAACAAGCGGCAGCCAAAGAACTCAGAATCAGTAAATTATAACTATATTACTTCGAGGTTATACATACATTCACTTTAAACAGAGTCTGAGTGATTGTACATGCATCAAACCTTTGTTAATGAATGCCTTGTCTTGCTCACGTTTGCATACCAGCGTCTGAATGCCACCCAGAAAATCCCCGGAGTCTGCCATGTCTGTAAAAAAGTACTTGGCCACATCATTGGACAAATACCGGCTAATGAAACCAAGGTACCGTAAGTTAAGAGTCTCCAGAGAGAGAGAGAGAGGATATTTTATTTGTTAACTTCCTTCGTTTCAGGTTTCTGTTTAGTTGGTTAATAATTCTTTTCATCTTTTTCCTGTCGTACTCATTCTCGTTGTTCCATTAATACTGTAAGTCAGGGGTGTCAAACTCCGGTCCTGGAGGGCCCAGGTCCTGCTGTTTTTCTTGTAGACCAACTAAATAGAATCTCTGATTGGCTGAAGAGTATCCACACCTGTTTTCAAGGTGAAAATCAACAGGTAACTAAGAGGTGAAAACAAAAGTCAGCAGGACCCCGGCCCTCCAGGACCGGAGTTTGACACCCCTGCTGTAAGTGGCTATAAACGCCGTTACTAATGTGATTACATTTACATTTACGTTTTTCTTCATCATCTCTCTGGGCAGAACCATCTCAGGCAACTGCTGCATAATGCCTGCACCAGCATTGCCGTGCCATCGTTCCTCTGTAATCAGTTTCTGAACAACTACCACGTCCAGATCATTCTGGACATCATCAACCGCCACATGCGAAACCCAAAAACTATCTGTCGAGCTCTCCGCCTCTGCTGGTGGAAGGGTGCTGCCCCGGCAATTAGAATTCACGACTAATACAAAATATTGCTCTTAAGTCGATAAAACAACATCCCTATGATCCTTTTCCAAATGTTTGACTTTTACTGCTTACAAACATGAATCAGCCTACATAAAGCTTTGCTGACTGGTTTTGATTTTGATTCTGTTTAGTGACTCATTCCCTTGCTGCGTGAATTAATAATAATGTTGTATAATTTCACCTCACTGCCTTGTGAGCCCCTGTTGTATTCACAGTGATGAAAAAATTGCCTGTTTAAATTTCTTGTAGCGTAGGAAATGTATGGTTATAATATCGATATTGGTGACTGTGTTAAGTATATGCCGGCCTGGCGCCTGAATTGAAGTCTTGAGAAGTCTATGGGGATAAAATGTCACTGACTAACCCAGCCTACAAAGATGCTTTGCACGATTTGACTGCATTTCAAATAAAATTTGATGCATTGGTGACTTGTTGCACTTTTGACTGTTTATTTCTGAAAACACAAAACAGCTTTTTATTGGCCTTTAGGATTGGGGGGGGGGGCATCAAAATTACACATACAAACATTATACATAGAAACAGACCTGTTTCTGTTTACAAGGAACACGTTACTGGTGGTTAGGTTTTTTTTTATCAAAATTACACATACAAACATTAAATAGCATAGAAAGAGACCTGATGCTATTTTAAAGGAAAAAATTTACTTGTATTTCACTTGTAAGGTACATCATCTGAACTGAACTGAATAATCTCTCATGTGGGTTCTGTATTGGTCCCGTGCCCCTCCCATCC
Organism: Chanos chanos; assembly: GCF_902362185.1. Lineage (NCBI taxonomy): Eukaryota > Metazoa > Chordata > Actinopteri > Gonorynchiformes > Chanidae > Chanos > Chanos chanos. The sequence continues at coordinate 9,372,165 of NC_044495.1, forward strand.
ACCCCCAAAACACACACACACACACACACACATTCTATGGACACAATGTGGTCTATACAATTACTAATGACAGTTATGCTAAAGTTGTTTGTAACCTCAGCTAGCGTTAAAAATAAAAGGAAAATGCTTGAAAGTATCGCCGTTACAGGCTAACGTCACTATTCAATTATATTCATTCCCAAATTTGGCTTTAAAATGTTTCGTAGGCCTACAATAATGGCTCACAGATGATGACATAACGTTTATTATTTTGTCTTACCAGGAGTGGTATGCTGCCAGTTCACACAAGCCAGCTACTGCTGCCAACTTGAGTTTCAGTTCCTGTCAGTAGAAGTGTTGATGATGTAAGGGTCTGCGCTCGCAACTCTCATACAAAGTGGACACTAAATAACAATTTTAACCTGAATTAAGCATGCAGTCGTCTCGGAGAAGTTCTCAACCGCTGATTACCGATGTCTGGACCTCGGTGACCTCATAGCCAGTTACGGGCATACCAAACGTGATTCTGGATTCTGGATTCTTGATGCAGTTCACTGTTCGTTGGGCTTCCTCTTAACTGGGCAAAACAAACGTCACATTAGGTCTTGGTTACGCTTAGCTAATATCGACCCATTTTACATGTGAATCAACTTTCTGAAAGCAGTTGTTTACGCCAATGCCTAATCTTGAAACCTGCCCAAAACTGTTTGAACCCACAGTCCTCGACAGCACACATATATCTTTGAGACGTCTGTGAGATGACTGAAAGTCTACCTGCAAGGCTTCTGTGTTGTGCCGCTTGCTCATCAAAATATATGTGGTATGATTTGACCTCAGCAAGCTAGCACCATCCGTTTCTCTGCTACTCGGTTTCAACTGATAAGATGCAGCTGTTCCTCTTAGTACATTATCTCATGATTACCTCAGTCTTTGATTGTCTCAGCCACTTCAGTGTGTGGGCAGGGCTGAGGATCCTCTTCCTTTTGAACTGAGAACATTTAAAGCCCAGTAGAAACATTCTCCGAGACTTTCTACAATGGGCTAGTACTGAATACTGCCCCAAACTGGCAACCCTCTTGTCCAAGAACAGAGCAGGCACTGACATTTTTGGAATAGCCCAAGAAACAACCTAAAAGGCACAGTTAAGTTTGCCGGTGTGAATGGGGTTTGTGTGTGTGTGGAAAGTGATTAGCCCATTGCTTCATGGAATGAATACCTGTGAATGCTAACCCCAGGGTTAATGAATACCAGTGTGAAACAGGCTTAGGTGGCCCCAGACTACCAAGGGCTAAGGTTAGTCAGGGATTCTCTTGTCTCACCTCTGTCTAGATGGAAAGGGTAAGGAGATGAAGGGCTTTGAAGACGATACCACACAGAACACATTCAATCAAAATTTGGATGACTGATATTACCTCAGACATAACAGTTACAGAAACATTCAATCACATATAGCCTTCTGACTCTGCATAGAACATGAGAAAAAGCAGCACATAGTCACACAAACATATTCTCACACAAGCTGTGATCTCACTTACATGACACCAGTTTCACACAAAACTCATCTGGTGACAGCGATTCATTTCTTGTAACTCTTGCATTCAATGTTCCACCAGATGGTTTGTTTAAATTATATTGTGACTAGTTTTTATGTACCAGACTTCATATACCCATGCAATCATCACACACAGTGGTTATATGCAGTGAACTGAACCGAATACTTATTGAAGTGATAAACTGACTTTGATCAACAGAGTGAAGAGAAGTGCACACTGTACTAAAACAATCCTATCTACTCAACCAAGTTAGCATTGTGGGTGATGGTATTTTAAATGGATTACATGGATTAAGCCAGAGAGACAACCTCATGTCATGTATTTTAACCATGCCATAGATAAGGACCCATATAATACATTCATGGTGACAGGAAATGCAGCACACCCATTAGGAAGTATCAAATAATGAAATAAAAATCTCAACGTGGATTCATTTCAAAAACACAATTTAAATTTTAATAAGGAGTCTGAACAGCCACAACAGAACATTCAGAAGCAACTCTTTATTCTCTTCAAACATGCCCCTCAAAGTAAATTTGCATTGAATATTGCCTAGTTATTGCACATATTTATAAATATGATTTCCATGAAAATCATTTTTTTCAGAAATATATTTTAAAAATGCAAGCTTATTTAAGTGTGTACACTCTTCCTTCATCCGGCTCTAAAAAGGGGGGAAGGGGCTCCAAAAGAAAAAAAAAATAAAAAAATAGACACATTTGTACACTGCCTCGTGTTTATAAACTTTGAAGAAGCTTGTACATCCCATTAACTAAACTATCATTTTATTTTGGACCAAAACTGCAGCACTTTGGTAGTGACTACCCACACAAAGCGCACACACAGGCACAGCTGGTGAGCTCATCTGTTTTCACATTTGTGGTACAAGAGAGTGACAGAGTGAGATAGACTGATTGAAACAGAGCAAAACTGAGAGAGAGAGAGAGAGAGAGATCATAGTCAAGGTGCTGGTCCTGAGTCTGTGGTTCCCGTCTGTGGCGTAAGCTCATCCAGCAACTCCAGGTACAGAGACACTCTCTCAATCAGGGGAGCAGTTTTATCTGCTCGTAACAGCCGGGAGTACACCTGTTTATACAGCTTTACCAGTTCCTCCTCCTTACCACTGCACACAAGGAAAGAAAGAGATCATTACTTATTCCCATCTACCTCTAGAATTTGGTCTGCAACATGTTTATTGTGGCAAACACACACACACACACACACACTAACACATCATACACACACTTTCTGAGAGACTGTCTGAGGCTTACCGAACTCCTTACCTAACTTTACGTTTCGTCGTAGAACTGAGCTTAACAAGCTGCAGCAGCAGGAAGGAGAAACTGGGCTCAAAGACGCCAATCAACTTGATCACTTCCTCTGTGTTCAGTTCTGAGGAGGCGACAGTGTCTAAGCCGTCTGAGTTTTCTTCTGTGTCTCCAGATTGCCCAGTCTTCTCAGACTGTTAATAAGAACATAAACACAGAGACAAAAACATCCATATCGATATTCTGAGCTGTGCTGTAAAATGACTGTATTTCATGATCTAGAATGTTCACAGACATATGGTTTGTTACTGGAAACAGCTGGTGACCTAAAAGAGAGAAGTTGGTGAGACATTCCCAAATGTGTGTGTGTGTGTGTGTGTGTGTGTGTGCGCGTTTACCTCTCTCTGTTGCTGCTCCTGCAGCTCTTTCAGAATGAGTCTGAAGGCATGATGGGTTTCCTTCATAATCTCCAGGGCCCCGGTCAGAGTTTTCAGCTTTACTGCACTACTGCTCTGTCCTGTAGGACACAGTCATACATGTGTATGCACGCATCAGTGATGTGTTCACCCTACACACGGTTCGCTTTGTATCTCACATCCTCTTTTTGTTGCAAATTTTTACTACATTAGAATTAGATGACATTACAATTCCAATTACATTAGAATATCTCCTAAGTTACATCGTGAACAAACTACAAACCACTTAGACTAATTTGGTGTCTCTGTCTTAAAAAACAAAAAAAAAGTTGTATGTTTTTTTTATTCCAAAAGTCACACTGAAAAACACTGGAACAACCTGGCCCACACAATGGGGTTGGCTGTCACAATGTGTCAGAGTTTATTTGATACTCAACCACTTTGTGTTACATTAACCTACAAGGATAAACAGGATGCTCATTTTTACCCAAGACTTCAATTAATGTTTAAATGAGTCTTAGGACATGCTGGTGTTAGGACATAGACACAAGAGCAAAAAGTCTGATAATCGTACCCAGTCTGTCAGAGAAGGAAAGCGTTTCTCATGGTCTTTTTTACTCACACGTTGACAACAAACATCACAGTTAATTCAAAGAAGGAACCTCCAACAAGTAGGTGCTAACAACATTTGAAAAAATTAAAAAAAAAAAAAAAGATTCTTTATGTGGTGTGTGTGGGTGCTGTGGCTGTTCTCACCTGCCATAGTGAACTCAGCAAAAGCCACTCTCTCCAGCAGCGTTCGCAGGAGTTCACAGGGCGCGTCAGTCAGACTGAGGAACAGACGCACAGCCTTACTGTAATGGAGCTCCGCCAGGGACCGATGCTGCTTTCGCCCGCTCTCATCTCCTACCTGTGGGTGAGAGAGAGAGAGAGAGAGAGCAAAAATAAACAGCGGAAAACAGCATACATCACTACATTCATCATCTCGGTTCCCACAGAATGTTTCAGAAAAAGCACCCATCATGACTAACGTGACATACGCCATTTTCAGTTTTACAAACTGATGATGGAACTAGAAGCTGAAAGTCACCAAGTATGTATGCCCTGGTTATTGTATACTGTGTACATAACTAATATGCACTGTAAGTGATATGCACTGATAAATGCAGAGGCTTGCACTGTGTGTGTGAATATGTGCGTGTGTGTGTGTTTATGAGACCTGGTTGCGATAGCAGCTGTGATACATGGAGGCCAGTCTATGGTGGATGGTGGCTGCTCTGTACTGGTAGAGAGGCTGTCTGGGAGATTCGGTCTGCAGGTCACAATAACGCAGTGATTTCATCATTGTTTCGGTCACCTCTCTCTCAACCTGCCATAGACCACATAAAATCATTTTAATCATGTTGCACACAACAGAAACAGACAAAACTATTACACAGACATGGTCATCTAGCACTACAGATAAAGATTGAGATGGGAAGTTCAGTGGAACTTTCAAAACTATGATTTCTCTCACACTGATTATATGACTATTTTTTTTTCTTCTTCAAAATACTGCACCATCTTATATGAAAGCTGCTAAACACCGATATAGTAATAACAATAATAATAATAACAATAACAATAATAATAATAATAATAATAACTTAAGGTCAAGTAATTGTGTCTGGCGATTATTCTGTTCAAAAGGCAAAGTTTCAGGGGTAAGCTCCACACCACTGAGGACGAGAGCGAGACAGAGAAAGAGAACGGTGGAAGACTGACCTGTTCCTGGGCCTTTCGGGACAGTGGGGCATAATCCTGCAGTAGTGTGGCCAGGGTGAAGTAGGTGGTGGAAAGTTCCCAGTTCACCGAGTCCCATACAGCAGGATGGCTCTCTCTAGAGGCTAGACACCTCATTGCCCTCTGATAATAGTCTATTGCCTAGAGAGAGAGAGACGGAGAGAAAGAATGAGTGTGACAAATACATACACCATGAGTGAGAGAACGCAAGTGACAGAGGAAACCTGTATATAGATATTTATTTCCTGTTAGCGTTTCTATGAATTAAAATTTACTCCTTGTCTGCTGATAGTGCTTATATTAGATTAATCTCTGCTGGACAGGATGTACGGAAGGTACCTTAACGTACAAGAATAACTTTTTCAGGTGAATTGTGTGTGTGTGAGTGTGTGTGTGTGTGTTTGTAAGTCTGTGTACATGAGACGTTGTAGAAGAGTAACCTCTGCTGGTAACTCTGTGCATGTACCTTGTTGTAGTAGAGCGCCTCCTCTGGTGATAACTCTCCACGGCTTTGCTCGGTTGCCATGGCGCAGTGCGCCTGCGCACAGATCCTCATCAGTCTGCCAATGTTACACAACAGCAGTGCCATGTTCACTGTGTCCGAGATGGCCTCGAAGTCCTTCATGCCTTTCTCAAAACACGAGAAACTCTTCTTCCACAACTCCTGCTCTGCCACACTCACACACCTCTTTGCTACTGGACGTGAGCGATAGACAAAGAAATTGACAGAAACGTGACAACCAAAGACAAAGAGGTCAAAGGTCAGACAGAGACAGCAAAGCACCAACTGCAAATCTGCGATAAAACAACCGTAACCGTAGAAAGGCTTTCATATTACATCTTCAAAATTAAACTGATCCTATTTGCCACCGTAAGATTTGTGTGGCAGATGCCAGACAAACAGAGGGGTCTCCCAGACAACCCCTACCTTCTTTCTCAGTCTGCAGAGCTGCTGCCTGGTTCATATAGAACACGCCCACCTCGTTACGAATGTTCCCCAGGCGTTTGAGAACTTGACCCAGCTGGTCTGACCCGAGCTCCTTCAGCTCCTCAGAGGTCAAAAGGTCGTGGGCGGCCTCATAACACTTACTACTGACAAACAGCTGGTATTCAGGGTCAGTGCCCAGGTCAGTAGCCATGCTAAAGGCTGAGAGAGAGAGAGAGAGAGAGAGAGAATGAATATGAGACTCACTATCAATGGCAAGCCAATGTGTTACGTGTACAGTGTCTGTTGCAATTAGATTTTAGTTTAGAGACATAGCTCTACCCTACAATCAATGCATCTCTTGTGAGCACCGTCTGCATATAGCTTAAAGACTGGACCACATCTTTCAACATACACCTGATATCAACAGAATTAATGCTAAGATTTTGACAAGGTTATCTTTGAGAGATCTGTTTTAATCAAACATTATGTTACAGTATATTTTCTCTTTGCGATGTGGTGGATATCATAGGACACAAAGCGCTGCAGCCGAGGGGCAGACCTTGACAGGGGCTCTCTCTGTGGAGACAGTGGAGGATTTCTTGGTCCTCTTTGGTCTGATAGCTGTACTCCTCTAGATAAGCTGCTCTGTTGGAGAAGTTCTGGGCCAGCATCAGCTGCACATCCCCGCACAGGGACAAACACTGACTGTGAAAGAGCAGAACACGAGCGTGCAGCGTGCTGCTGATGGCACAGTAGGCATCTGCAGAAATGAGTGAGTGAGCGAGAAAGAGACAGAGAGAGAGAGCGAGAGGCAGAGAGAGAGAGAGAGAGAGAGAGAGAGAGGATTTTTGTTAGTTTAGCTTAACATATTGACTGTTTTAATTTAATTTTATATGTGCACTGCATTCACAAAAGGGGTATAAAGATATGATGAAACCATAGCTGTAATTATAAAGCTAAACTATTAACTCTTAGGGTTTTAGACCAGTCAAGTCACAATGTCTTTTACTAATAATCTTCATTTAAGTCCTTTCTCTAGTTCTCACCATAGCACTGCAGCGCCAGCTTAATGTAGCGTAACGCTCGGCCATACTTCAGTAAGTTGGTGGCAGCGTCTGACAGGACATAGTAGGCTTTCGCGGCCTTTAGGAAGAGCTGCAATTTCAGCCGGTGCTGCCAGGATCCAGGGAGCATTCCGGAACGAGTAGGGAGCTTCATGTCCCCTGGACACGGACCAGCTACACACAAAAAATGTCAAATGAAAATGAATGAAAAAGGAAAGAAAGAAAGACAGAAAGAAAGACACAAAGAATGAACGAAGTAAAAAGAACAAAAAAAAAACCCAGACATGCAGAAAGAAAGACACAAAAAAAGAAAGAAAGGAAGAAAGAAAAGACAGAACAAAAGAAAGAGAGAAAAGAAAGGACAGACGGATGGTTAGATCTCTTCACCTCGGTTTAGAAGAAGTGCAATCTCCTTCTCCACGGCCCGGGTCCCACTCTGATCTCTCTCCTCGTACTTCAGAGGAATGGGAGTACTGGGGTCAGCCGCCGGAAGGTCACTCTCCTTCTTTATACTGCTGTCCACTGCTTTTAGTCCCTACAGTAAAAACCACACAGAACCAGAGCCCGTTTAACTCTACACACAAAAGCACACACTGCTCAGACAGACTATCTGATACTAGACTCTCTCATTCAAATCTTGGCTTCATTATCCCCACTATTTCCAGTGAGAAAGCTAATGTTTAATTCTTGAGGCTCAGTCATCACGGCGGTCAGTAGAGGGCAAAACAAAACTTCACCCTGGGAGAGTTGCTTTAAGGTAAAACACAAAATGGTGGGGGGGGGGGGGGGGGGGGGGGGAGAGAAACCTGTCTTTTAATCGTCAGTGGCTCAACATTCACCTCCAACTGGGAGTAAATGACCTGCTCACCTTCAGAACGTAGCTGAGAACATGTCGACATCTCTCCTCTTTGTCTTGGGAGACAGGGAATGCACAACTGGGCTGAAAGATACAAAAACATTCACGGGCATGTTATTACTGTGTACATTCACTCATTAAAGACAAGTGCACCCATTGTATTGGAGTACACTACTGAATGCTATGAGGCATTTTCAAACCGCTCATTATGCAAAAGTGAAGCACGGAAGGTGGGCCATGACTCAACAATTTATGCAAACAATCCCCCTCGGCTACTACAGTGACTGCCAAGCATTATCGTTACAAGTGGAACGAATGTGAGAGAAAAAAAAAAGAAATACAAAGAGCTCGGTCGTCGTTCTCCCGCGGTAAGCAGCAGACGTACTCTGATCTGGTGAGTGGACTTGTACTTCTCTGGGACGGACAGCTCGCCCACGGACTTGATCACCGCCACCGCCTTGCTGTCGTCCTGCGGCTCCGAGGAGGTGCCGTAAGAGCCGCTCTCATCTTCGTCGTCCTCCTCCTCCTCCTCCTCGTCCTCACTGTAGCTGTCTTCTGATCCTCCGCCCCGCAGCGACTCTCCTCTGTCTTCCTCCTCGCTTGACTCGTCCAGCTGGAACAACTCAGACAACATGTAGTTCGCCGAAGCGATGATCTGCGCAGCCAATCAGAGAAAGGACGGCAGGGAGGTTAACCAATCAGACGGTAAAAAGAAGACAAAAACAACCGAAAGAAAAATAGAAAGTAGCAGGCAGGCAAGTAGTGGTGTTTACCTGAGGGTGCCTCTCTTCATCTAACAGTTTAACACAGTTGAGGAGCAGAGTTCTGATTGTTCCATAATGCTTCCTGTTCTGACTCTTCTTCATCATCATATTACTGGCCACTCTGTAATGAGGAGACAAAACATTTTAAGATAGCAATCCTATGCCCATAATCCTATAGCCTGCACCTTTTACAGATCTTGGATGAAACTAATATTTAGCATAGAGCTCAGTGTCACTTAGACACTTATACCAAGGCCCGTTGTTATACTGACAATGCAGACAATATAATTTTACACCATGATCAAACAAAACTATCAAATGGAAAGAGCTGTTGGATGGATTAAGTTCAGAGTTACTTCTTGTCAAATAACATCTGGCTCTATATTTGTAACTCGTGTAGACTAAAGCAGGAAAAAAACTGAATTCCTCAGCTGTACAGCTGACAGAAAGAACAGATAAAAAGATAAAACGTACTTGTAGAGCAGTACAGCTACAGGAAGTGTGAAAGGATTCTGGCATTTCTCCTCTGTTGCCTCTTCGCACAGTGTTGTGAGGTCATACAATTTCACGACGTCACTGCCGCTCGCTGGAGTTGGGAACGCAGAGCAAATCATAGGTTATGACTGCGCTGATTAAACAAACCAGTGTCTTCTCTAGTCACATCTATCTCTCGTTAGATAAATGTTATGACAATAGAGGTTTGTGTGTTTAATATTAACAGCAAGATATCAATACACGCCCAGCAAAACCTGGGTATATTTTCTAACCGCTACGTTTCCTAAATGCCAAAGAATTCATTCTAATTCAAGATTCTAAAGACATATTAATCCGCATGCAAAACAGGTGATGTATTAATGCTATCATTTGACTCTGACAAAAAGTGGTAACACGTGACCTGGGTCATATCGAGGGACATGTGCTTTCAGAGCACGGATCTTCCACATGTGAAAATAATCTGACTGAGGGTTTGATATGGCTAGTCATCCCTCACATACACTAAATACAATGTACTACCAAAGAACTAAAACATCCTCTTCACTCTGAATAACAATGCGACCTTGCTTTGAGCACTCCAAACCAATTCAGGCACTCATATGAATGCGTTTTATTTTCAACGAGCTACTGAACCAGTCATTAACAGAATGTAAGACTCCATACTAATGCTGCCTTGCGCGCATGCAAACACAACAGAAAGGACTAGAATGATCTTAAGACACATTCTCTGTGGAGTCCTGTCATTCTTCTTCCTACTCAGTTCATTCCCATTTCTGTATGGGATCAGGGAAATAACGTTATTTTTTCGATCTAAGCAAAACGGAGAAGATAAGTCATGTTTTTCAACTAAGAACAAACCGATGTCCTTCCCACCTTTGAATAGCCAGTAGGTATGACCTTCTTTGGTACAGTTGGATTTGAGAAACGAGAGAATATTCTGAGCAATGTCCTTCACAACACGCGTGGAAAATGTGGAATTATCCAAGTCGGGAATATCCTCTGTCTTTATCATTTCATATTTCTGCAATAAACATGAATAAAGTTACAATGTGTAAAATTTGAAACTCGTCTTTTGGATTAATAGCCCTAGACACTGGTAAAATGAACATACCTGAACTATGCCATTCACATGAAAGCACATGACAAGTTCAGGCACGTTGCACATCAGATTGTCCAACCAATAATCTATTCCCGTAAGAATGTTGATGGGCTTGTTGTTGTCCCTGAAGATTAAAAGGAAGTGAAAGAAAGAGAAGAAGAGGGGTAATCATTCTCAAATGAAACACCCATCCCTAATTTTAAAAATTTGAAAATTGAATAAAGTCAACTGGCAAAAATATCTCAAAGTCAGAACAACTGCTTTTAGAAACTATACATTACAACATGGACAGTAAACTGTTGCCTCTGTTGTTTGATTCCACTGCTGGGGAAACTTGAAACTGACCTGAGTCTCAAACTGACAGCTGGGTACCGCCCCCCTCCAAATATGGGCATGTTTGATCCAACTAGCATGTGAATGTCTTCAAATGTCCAGAGAATATTCCGGACAAAGTCATTCCTCAAACCCTATCACAGAGGGAGGAATTGATCAAAAAAATATTACAGAACAAAATAAGAACATTCTTGCCATATAAGAACACACCAAATTTAAAATAGTCAGACACGAATAGTCTCTAAATCATATGTTCATTTATAATATTAATAATAATAAATATATTTATTTATAAATTAAATGAATCGATCATCCTTATTAAACTTTTGCATTGTAACACATCACAGAGTGACACAGAGTGACTACAGTTCCAGCATAACTTTTTGAGACAGTTTTCCTTCAGTATGGCTGTGAGGGAATGCTTAAAACATCCTGAGTACCTGGCTGTTCTCGCCCTCATTAAAAAGCGTAGGCAGGTTCTGTTCTTTGGGTACTGCAGCAACATGACCCAAAGCATAAGAGTTCTCGACTTGCTCCTGGAGGATAAGAGAAAGCCTCAACATTTACCTGATAAGTACTATTAAAAAAAAAAAAAGTCACCAGCATACATTCAACAAAAGCCGTGTGAGAAAGGGTACCTCTTTGGGAATAGTCGACTCTTCGGCACTGGAGGCGGAGCCGCTGAACGTGGCGGGCCAAGACGGGCCGTACTCTGTCCCACAGCCTTCCTGCACGTCAGCACCGCTGTCTGAGGTTGTGGGGACGGGTTCGGCGGCGCCATCACCGTTTATACTGAGAACAGGACAATATTTCTGTCAGTGTTATAAAGAGTAGAGTAGCTCCATATGCCATTACAATGTGTATAGCCTATTGAAATGGTGTAAGTTTAACAGTCTAAAAGTAACAGTCTTCAATTGAAATGAATTAATAAAAAAAACCAAAAAAAAAACCCACACACATAAAAGAAAAGCCACACAACTGTGTAACAGGCCAAGCTCTGAACTCTGCACGAGTATATGTTGCTATTTGTTTGTGAGTCTGAATCCAGACTGACCTGTAGTAGAGGAACTTGGAGAGGATGGCCTTCTCATACCAGTGCTCTTTGCTTTTTTTCTTCCTCTGCCATTTCTGGTCAATGAATCGCTGATAAAACTCCTTCAGCCACGTCCAGTCTCCAGTCTGCACAGAAAGGTCACAACAGAGAAGAATCAAGTGAGCTTTCAAACATAGAGATACTCACATCTGCCCTGATAAACCCTAACCCACTTTATACGTGTAATATCTATGGAAAAGCTTCAATAAAATATACAATACGTTTAGAGCACAGGTGTCAAAATCCAGTCCTGGAGGGCCATGGTCCTGCTGTTTTTCTTGTAGACCAACTAAATAGAATCTTTGATTGGCTGAAGAGTGTCCACACCTGTTTTCAAAGTGAAAATCAACAGGTAACTAAGAGGTGAAAACAAGAATCAGCAGGACCCCGGCCCTCCAGGACCAGATTTTGACATCTCTGGTTAAGAGGAACAAGAAGTTCTTCACAACCTTCTAAAAAAGGACAGGATTTTCAACATGTCAAATCATACTGAACCATGGAAAGACTTCCTTCACTGGGATATATGTCCATGCATCACTTGGAAATGATTCTTACATGAACTCCAAATGCTTACCTGTGATGACCTCATAAAGAGTTCCTGTATATCAAGCTCATCAAGCAGCAAAGTTCTGCCCACACGGTGTACAGCCATGCTAACATGGGACTTGCTGTAGGGTATCTTCAGCAACTTCTTGATGTTCTGAGAGAGCAAAAAAACAAAAAACAAAAAGAATATTCTTTTAAAAAAAAAAGGAGCACACAAGGTCATCAGGTGCTGTGAAAATAGAAAGGCTCCAATGTTATCTTCCTTGACTGACAGAACTATCTTTAGATTCCAGTGACCCACATGGCTAAAGCACTGAGAACCTTCGCAGATATGACAGAAATAAGCCATGAGATACCAGGACATGGCATATTTTGGCTATAGATAGATTTAATATGAGTGATTTATCTATTTCACCCACCTCTGAATCAGACACCACATCCACATCATTCCCAATGGAGTCAATAAAATCATATGCCATTCCAAAACTACATGAAAACAAAACAAAACAGAAAGATACACAGACCACTGAGTTTGGCACAGTTTTCACGTTGAGGTCTACTATATGACCTCATTTACAAGAAAAATGAAAAATTAGATGAGCAACTATTTACTTCCACGGATTTAAAACATTTATAATTGCATGTTAATGTGCTTTAAAATATGTATACATCTCTATAGGTGCCTAGAAGGAGAATACCTGGAAAAGGGCTTGCTTTTGCTGCTGGAGCCCAGCACTGTGGTCCCGGCAGGTCCAAGCTGAGCACTCTCCCTCAGCCAGTTGGCTGGTGGAAGTTTGAGATCCGTCTTCTCCTGAAGGAGTGCATAGGAGGTGGGGGGTGGGGCAGCGGAGTATTTCACCACCGCACGGCTCTTCACTTCATTGTTGCCGAGACATACAACTGCACCCTAGTCCACAAAAGCACTCATTTAAGGTCAGTGCATGTGAAAGATTATCAATGTATGACAGACCACACATGCTGCTAATTGCTGATATGTTATGCCTAGCCTAACTGTTATGCATACTATGCATGTTTCTGGTCAGGTTCTTGTCAAAGAACCATCAAAAAGTTGACAGCAATGAGTGCGCTGGTTCTGGTAATTACTTTCACTTGAATGTCCTCAATAAGCCTTTCAGAACATTATCCACGTTGTGGACACCAAACAACAGTGGTGTCAGTGAGCTCCTATTCACTTTACCACACCAAACAATCACTCAACGTTGTGCACACTCGATGTATACAATTACAAGTGCTGGTAACCACGATTACCTGAGCCTTGGCAAGCGTATCACTGTAGATGTAATATATTACATTTCATTACCTTGTTTGAAGTTTTGTAACTGACCTGTTTTGGGTCCGTGTTAACGGTACAATCATGATCAACTTCTTCATGTCCCTGGTCTGAGGACGCTGACAGACCTGTTTGATCATCTTGGGAGCTCATCTTCAAGAGCACACGTTTCCCCCAATTATTGTAGCCATCTAAAATGTAGAATTACGTTTAACGAATAATTTAATAATTACGCCTGCTTGTTTAGTCGCGTTCAAGTTGAGCAGTTACGAGTTAACTCTGTGCTCATCCATGTATTTGCCAGATGTATCGCTGAACTAACAAGGCATTTCGGTTATTTTAATCTTCTTAAACTGATTTACAGTATTCCACATTCATGAAGTCCGAAAATTATCCACAGATGGAATACACATCACAAAATGTTCCGTCTTATCCTCCGGGCTGAATTATTTTTTAGAAGCCAACTTCTCTTCTCAAACCACATTTACTGGCATGCAAATCATCAACGTCTTCTTACTTCGACCCGGAAGTACAAGTGACGTCATGTCGGTAAACTTCGCGTTCTAGAAAAAACTCGAAAATTGTTCATTCTATAAGTGCGAGAATGAGTTATTCGTTCACGTTTTGAGTGTTTAAATCATACGAGAAATGTATCGCCTAATTCACATCGCTTTCAGTATCGGTCATTTTTTCCCACAGTGTTAATATGAAAGTAAAATAAAATTTGAAATGTGTATTGTTTTCATGAATTTTAGTATCTAGTTAGATTAATTTTCTGGACATTTCGTAACGAGGTTTGAGGTGATGAATTTACGTGAGGAGCTGATGTAAAATTGTAACATAGATTTTAACATGCTCATATTGACAATTTATAGTGTATGACGTTGCCATGGTTACATCAAACGCTCATGTGCTCTGTTTAGGAGTAGTCAGTTTGTTTTCGTACATTTTTATTAATAGGATTCAGCGCTGTGTCCTCAATTTATAATGACATTTTTTTTTAGCAATTTAGTTGAATAAGATTGATAAGGGATGGCAAAAGAAATATAAAAATGGACCAGACTGGCCAGTGGGTAAGACTCACCCTTGTTTAACGACCAGTCTGTTGATAGCTTGTGTGTATGTGCTTATTGTGTGTACAAGAGCTTAATTTTCAGTTTTAGTTACCAGTAGTGACCAATTAACTGTTGTGAAAATGTGGTTATTATCATTACTATGGTACATGTAATCTGCAAATTTGTGCCTCCATTTCTACTTTTGTATGACAAGTGTTTGTCATTGGAATTTTGTAGTTTGGCCAAACTGGTTTGTCCCCGAACGAGACAGAGAGAGAGATGTGTACGCACGGGATGCCCCAGCCTTTGGGCCTGAACATGGAGAGATACCCAAAACTTTTAATCAATTCGGGGCAGGTCAGAACAGAGCTTTACTCTCATACTGTAGAGATTTCAAGATGCTGCCATTTAATAATAATTACAGTCATAAATGAGCATGTGGGATTATCGACAATTTACAGAGGTAAATGTAAGTCATAATCTGGACAAAGGTTTTTTTTTCTTCCTTTTTTTTCAGAAAACAAAAGGCAGAAACTATCCGTTTTCAGTCCATGATAACAGGGTTGCGTTAAAGGACACCATTGATACTTTTGACCAGGTCAGCTCATTCTCTTAAGTAAATAAGATAAAATAATATTGCAATTTTCTTCTAATTAGTAATACGTTTTTGCAGTAAACATCGTTTTTGTGTCATTATTCCTATGTCAGTTCATAACTGTCAGCAATCCTTGTGCTGTATGCATTGCAATGTTTGTATCTTTGCATTACGAGTGTGCATTTGTGTTTTATGGGTGTGTTTCATCTGTGTCTTGATTGTGTGTGTGTGTGTGTGTGTGTGTGTGTAGGGGTTGGGCCGGAGGAAGTGCCTAGATGAGCAGCGTCAGCATAGCTCTCACTTCTGTCTGTGTCATGATGACAGCATGAACAGTTTAGGACAAAAGGCGCAGGATTTCTCGGTCTACCAGACTGACTACCCACCCCATCAGGAGACGAGGGGCTCTCAAAAAAGGCGTTTCCCCAGAGACCACCTGGAGAAGTCAGGTGCTGCCACTGTCGATCATTCCGGAGATGTCTTCATGTGGTTTGGGAGACATGACTCAGACGACCGGTTGCCTCTTCATGTTCTGGCGGCAACCAACCATTCCTTGCCCTCACAGTCCAACCACTCTCGTCACAGCAAAAATTAAATCAGTCAATCTTAAATGCTCTTCTCCTGCTTCTGTTTTACTAAGTGCCTTTTTAATGCATCCCTTGAATCAGCTCTTATGCTAATCTACCCAATTATGATGCTCAGCTGAGGTAGTCTCGCTGCACTGGACTTCATATATACAGTATGCTAAGACCATAACTTCACAATATCACTCATTTCAGAGCTGTAATTTTCCCACAATTCATTTACACAATTTTATAAAACAGAACTATCTGAGCATTTTTCAGTGGCTGTTAGCCAAGGGATTTCCTTGAAGTCTCCCATTTGCCTGCCTGACATGTATTGCCTTTCATGCGCCAGCAGGGGGCAGTCATCCAACATCAAAGAACCTGATTTGGTCACGCTCTACTTCCAAAGTGGAAAAAGAAATAAATGTCTACCTGAATAGCCAAGGATGAGAAAGAGAAACAAGTCTGAAGAAAATATGAAAGGATAGCAAGGGCAAAGAAGAGAAAAATATCTCAACTCCCATAGAGACATAGAGGAAATTTAAGGACAGGCAGAACAAATGACATAAGGCAGAAAGTTATAACATTTGAAAATAAAGACGTTCACTTTTAATGAACATAATCATCTAACATTCTTTTGGATTTCTTCTCTGAAAATCACAGCTTGTGATTGTGTCTACTGAGAATTGCTTTGGTATGTTCTGAAAAAGGAAAGGTTTTCATGATATCATTGATGACATACTTCAGGCCCCCAGAAGAAGTCTGATGACATTATTTCAGTCACTCAGGCAAATTAATTTCAAATGAAGAACTCCTTCCAGCTAATTAAAAACACAAGAAACATTTAATATCAACTTTACCTGTGTAAATGAGCAAAAACTAATATTCCATGTACATCAAACACACACACACACACACACACACGATAAATAACTATCATATCATTATATGTAGCTGAATATACAAAACTACATTTGCATTACGCATGTAACTGTAGTTCACCGTTAGAATCTACTAATGTGATATATTTTGAGTGCCCTTTTATGATAAACAACATTATAATGACATTACAGTACACATAACATTACTGCAAGTAGATACATATACTCTGGCATAATCAGTATAATACTACATATTACACTGCATGCAGTTCCAGTTTTAATGAAGGATTATATTTAACACAAGGGTACAGACAAATTAAGCTACAGAAGCTTCTAGTCGTGTAATAATTAATTACATTAGTTAATGTGCAGTTACTTAATGCTGTTATTCATAGAAAGGGAGAGGGTGTGTGTCTGTGTGAAAAAAAAAGAGTAAGAGAGAGAGAGAGAGAGGGAGAGAGAGAGCAGGAGAAAGACAAATAGAGAGAAGGGACTATGAAGGGACAGATTGAGTGGTGGTGTAAAGCTTAGTCGCTGGCATTGATTAAAGAGCATTAAGGAGCAGATTATGCAACTGTAGTGTTGGATTCAAAAGAGACTCTTAGATTATTATCTCCCTGAGACTGGTTTTGCATCTGAATCAGCAGCTGTGCACCAGTGTCTGGCATGTGGGTGCACCTGTCTGTATGTATATGTATGCCCATGCATGTCTGCATGTGCATATATGCCTGTACTTGTGTGTGTGTGTGTGTGTGTGTGTGTGTGTGTGTGTTTGTGTCTGTGTGTTACAGGTGATTCCTATCTCAAAGGCAAAACGCACAGAGAAAGAAAGGGAAAGGTTTGCAAATCTCCCAAAACATGCTGGTGTGAATATAAACACCCTATGCTTTTAAACAAGACACGCTCATTTGTCTCAGTCTATACACTGTGGTTTGAGTATCACTGTGTTGACTTCTGGTTGAAAACAACATATAGGCCTAACGGTAAGAGAGCAAGAGTCACTGTGCCTGTCTTCATCGTGTCCTCACTGGACAGCCTGTAAATAAATACATGTTTGCATTTTTTTTTTCTTTAAGAAATGTTAGCTGCTGCTGTTTTCTAAAGCTTGACAGATCCCTCTAGATGGATTACAAAATATCTGACATGCAGGAGACAAAGCGTCAAAATGTTCTATTTTCAAAACACATTAAAAACCTTTCAGCTTTGTGCGGTGCGGGGTGGACAGATAGCAGCAGAACTGTAGGCATATTACATCCCACTCAATGTGCACCATTTTCAGCTTGCCTGTATTTTTTTTTTTTTCCATCTCTTCTGCATTTCGCTTTCACATTTCTTAATGACAGAATATGAAAAACACATAAGAGGAGACAGGGCAGCATTAGCTTAACCAAGAAAAGGAGAGAGAGAGAGATTGCACCTTCTTTTTCTGCTGCCTGATATCCCCTAAACCATTCCAAGAGAATGACATCTTCTTGTGATTTTGATTCTTTTTTTTTTTTTTTTTTTTTTTTTACTGCCGTTATCTGTGGTGGTAATGAAGTTTTGCACATTACACTTGTTTTATTACCTATTTATTAAAGATAGAAACTGGAAAACTGGGTTGCCATGGAGATGGCTCCGAAAGGATCCTCTGTAAAAATTTGTAAGACTGTCAGAGTATGGTGTCCCAAAACGAATGGTCACCTCTTTCTTTCTTTGATTTTCCAGTCTTGTACTGCTGCCAATATGTGTAGCAATTTAATTAACATTTACCATTTTCCAGCACATGATGCAAATAACATGGAAACTCTGTAATGATTATAAATATCGTGATCACCCTCTGCTGGTGCATGACCAGACGGCCCATCAAAACAGCTCATATCGTTCCACTGTCTTTTGCACCATGAAATTTCAAACACGTAATTTGGACAATGCCTTTTGAATCTCGTGTGCTGGTACAGACAACACCTGCACCTATTTAACTTCACCCCTCATCTTCTTCTCCCCTGCATCTATTCTTCTTCACACAAACAGCAACCTTTACCATTTAATCCTTTCTCTTCCAGACAGGTGAATCCATCCAATTTCATGGGTTGGGAGTAGCACCTTGTGCTGAGGCTTCGACAACCCTCCCACCCCAACCCCTTCCGATACCCCCGGTTCCCGCAGCCTGACAAACCTGGATAACAACCAGGAGCATGGACACAGACTTGACCACAGAGATTTTACACAGCTGTTTGTAATCAGGTGGTGGTGGAAAGTCCCTAATTTTACCATCTTAAACCTTCTGTCACACTTTCATCAGCCTTTTTGGCAACAGCCATGTGTAAAGGATTTATTATGTTTGTGCCTTTCAACAGAGGCAGATCACATTTTCTAAAACTGTTCTTTTTTTGGATTTAAGATTTGCCCGAGAGAATTCAGCAAAGCTGAGCAAACAAGCGTTTGATTTTCTGGTACTTTCAAAGCAGTCACCTTCCCTGCTAACATGCCCGTTACTCCTTTCATCTGTAATGCATTTATTTCAGAGTAGAGGATCTGTAATAAAAAATCATTTATTTTTGAAGCAGCTTCAGAATGAAGAAAAGAGTGACCCCCCCCCCTCCCGTTTGGTTTTTCCCTGGATTTTCCATTCATTCATTCTCCTTTTTTTTTCTCTTTCTCTCTCTGTCTGAATATTTGATCAAGACTGTGTATTTCATAAATGTCATTCTACACAGCAGAGTGCCATCTGCTTCTAAAAGAAATAATCCACTGAACTGTTCATGTCTAACTGATGTATCACTTTTACTTCACACGTTTTACACATTATCATGCGACAAACAACTACTAACATTGCATTGCACAGAAACTACACATTACAAATCAAACAGACTTCAGAGTACCCTAGACATCAGCTATTCATGCAAAATAAGTCCTTAAGCAGAGACTACAGGTAAATCCCTCACACTCTTCACATGCAACAGTAAAACAATCCGCGTACTTGGTTCAGGAAATCTAAATGTCTGTATTTACATTCTGTCAGTATGAATGCCAAGTCTGTCAAACTCCATCACAGTAATGAAGGTAAGAAAAAATGGCTGTTCCATTCACTTTTTTTCTAACTACACAGTGGTGGTTTTTGTGTCATTACTTTGATATGGAGATATGGTTAGATGTCAAGGTATGCTGAAATGTCGAGGCAAACACATTTTAACAGAGAATATTCCTTGATGTAAATTACTTTCGTTGCTCTGATGCAAGGACATTTCATCAAAGTAATTTGCTGCATCATAAGTAGCATGCTATGAGGACAAATTTATGTCGCTTACAAAATTAAAAAAAAAAAAAAAATGCAGAGGTCAAATAAGTGGAACACCTAATATCATTTGCATGAAAATTAGCGAGTAACTGAGGAACTTGTTGTTTCGTGCTGACTTATCAACCGTCATTTCTCTCTAATGGAGAAAACATTTCAGTGAGAATTTATTATCAAATTGTACTATTTTATTGTAGGGTCATGCTTCAATGTGTTGTAAACATAGCTATCTACTCTTCTACTGTGTAATCTGTTTCTTAACAGTGAAGACTATATTGACAGCTGGTATAAACTCAGCAGCACCTTGGATCACTTGTATACATTATGAAAGCTTCATTCTAACCTTGAAAAACGGCTGCCGGTGACATGGCAAGCAGCGGGATAAACTCTCATTGTGATAAAATATTCATTCCAGCGAGTTGGAGAGCAGTGCAGCATAAGAATAACCTGCCGTCAAAGATTACTCACATCTGAAGGGGCTTCAGCAATATTGCATCGGTGTTGCTAAGAGAAGTGTCTATGAGATGTCGAAATATGCACAGGCTTTCGTGGTCTCCCACACATTTCCATTGAATATACCCAGGCAACAATCACTAACCTACTCAATCCCAAATCTCAACAAACACTTTGCATTCCAAAAAGGTCAAACTGAGAGATTCCTGCTGAGAAAAAAAGAAAGGGGAAGCAATGAAGAGATGAATGGAAACATGACCACACCAGAGACGCTGAAACATGTATGTGGCATTCTGCAACTCTTACATATCAGAGAAACAGAAAAAAAAATTAAAGATGAATTAAACAGTCCGCGTCTTTCATCGAGAAACACAGATGTGAATAGCAAAACATGTACCTGTACTAGAGAGTGTGTAATACACTAAGCCACAGCTAATGACTGTAATGAGAAAATTAAAAGCCTTCAGATAATGCGTTTGGCTTAAAGGGGGAAAACCTGAGTTGCATGGATTAATTACGCTGATTTTTTCCCACACTTATTGAGAATGCCCTCACTGTTTATGTGTAGAAAACGTGTTTATGTGTGTTTTTGTATGTGTGTGCGTGTGCGTGCGGGTATATTTCCTCTTTTCTTCTTGTTGCAACACTACTGACTGGCTTGCTGATTTCATAAGGGGAAGCTTAAACAATTTCTGGTTGTGATGCGAGAACAGGAGAGAGACAGAGAGAGAGAGAGAGAGAGAGAGAGAGAAAGGTAAACAAGAAAATCTGTATGAGTGCCTGCACATCCAAACAAGATGCCAGTATCATTTTTATTTGATCCAAAATCTCAATAGCAATAAATAAACATTTCAAACATTCAAACACAGCTCTCAGCAAAATCATCAGAATACATTAAGCTGTAATCAGATGTGTGCTTAACCAGAGCAGATGGTGATGAAGGATTTGAGCTTAAATTCTAGTTACATTGCATGTATCTTAAGTGAAAGCACAAAAAATAGCACATGACATCCTTCTCTAAAGGTCTCTTCCATTCTGAGAAAGGTGATAAATGATGGAAAGCTGATAATACAGCGTATTAAAGACACAGTGATGAACTGTGTTATTGCCATTGATACGTCTTCTTCATGATGAAATATGTAATCAAGCAAAGCCCTATGCTCATTTCTTTAAATGTGTCAAGATAATCCATCAGAATATACAAGGCAAAAAGTGATGTGAAAGATATTACCATTCAGATATGAAGTTGCTGCAAAAACTGAAAGTAGGATAAAGAATGATGTCTGAAAACACTTAGCATTTGGGAGGGGGGGGGGGGGGGGGGGGGGGCTCATTATCTTAACATTTTGACCCATCTAGCTTTGTTTTGTAACATACACGTTTGTCTAATATTTCAGTTAACTGCCTGACTTGAGTTGCTTCAGCTTAAAATGAAGTGATGCCAATTCTAGTGTGAACACATTCGAATGAAAAGTTTTAGTTGTCTTGATTGAATTACAGTCGAACTTCCACAATTGCTATTGAAAGCTTATTGATAACGACTCTGTACTGCAGTCTCACATAATCAGATATCCTTTGTTCTTCTCTATCCCTATCTGATCCATTCTCTGTCTTTTCTTTCATTTCCTCACTCTGTTTATCTCTTTTCTATCCTTCATCTGTCTGAACATTTATCCTCCCATGTGTTGATTTATCCCAAAACAACTGAGAAACTGAATGTTTTAGTTAGACTCAGTGTCGGACATATCAATGTGACTACCAATAATTAAAGAGTAACGGCTCACTTAGTCTTCACACATGGACTGACTGATGCAAAGCTCAGTCCGCATAGAAATATTAAGGGACGGAATGGGAACAAATAACAAAATGCCATGTTGTTCCTTTATTACGGATATTGTACATTATTCCTTCTCGTTTTTTTTTTATTTTTTATAATCTGATATAATCAGACTTTTTTCATCCTTCTACGCATCTATCTGTTCCATTCTTGGTCTTTTCCTTCTTTTTCTTCCTGTGTTCATCTCTCTCTTCTATCCTACTAATTCCGCTGTTTATCTCTTCTTTATCCTTCACCTGTTCCCAAATATCTGTAAATCTATGTGAGTATATAACCCATTTGATACTAAAGCCAGTGCTGTCTTTGTACACATACTTGCATGAGTTGATTGGTAACATGTCCTAAAGATGTAAATCAATAGCGTTGCACAAACATTGTATATGTTCCACAAAACGTGCACAGCAGTGCTAAAGACACTTGTTGGACACATTGCTGATTTAATCATTTGTAGTACGGTTCCACTTGCATACAGCAAAATTAAACTTGACAGTTGTTGTCTCCTCCTTACCTAGAATTTGTGTGTCTGTGTGTCAGGATTTAGTAATCCTGTCCCTGCAGTCTGTGCAGAGACATCTCACGTAAGGATTGTAAGAGTGAACATGGGGAGAGAGAGAAAAAACCCATACACCTAAAGATTCAGCAACACATTCTATTTTTCTGTACACAGGCAGAATGGACAGACCAGCTGCGTCGGGAGAGAGGGTGGATGTATGTTTTTCATCAAAGAATTCCAATCTAAATAGTACTATACTGATGTGGTTACTTGAAAAAAAAAAGGACAAAAACATTTTGATGGACACCACTGAACCTGACCATAGTATGCAATAAACTGAGCAAAGTCTTTTACACAATTCTTCTCATGCACTGACAGTCTAAACATTTCTAATATTACGGATTTATCACGCCTCACGTTTTACCACATTAAGACAGTGCTTAATACATAATATGAACTCGATCACTGAAAATATAAAACTAAACAAGATTAAAAGCATTTTCATCCATCTATTCAGCCTCATATCTTTCACTCGCATAATCATCCATAACGGTTTAGTGAAGTGATGGACTTTCATAATTCATGTTGTGATTGATGTGTCTGTGCAAACCGCAAACAAGTCGATCAGTATCAGACAGCAACGTGCGAATGTTCTGAGTAAACTTCTTACAGGCTCAGGGGTCAAAGTGTACAACAGCCAACTGTCATTCTGAAAACGATGCACAATATTTTTAAACTGGAGGGGGCAAAGACAGAGAGAGACGAGAAAGTGCAAAGGCATCTTCCACAGTGGACGTCTTACAGGAAACATCTGGACTCCCCAATATGGTGGACTCGAACCTACCAATAAACCACCTAGGTTTTTCCTCCTAGGGAGAGAAAAGAGAACAGGTATTTTGTGTCTGGTTAAAGAAAAAAACCTTCGTTGTTTTATGAGCTTCTAACAATGACGCCTGCCACGATTAGTTTGTGTGTGTTCTTGTTCCTGACAGAAAAAAAATTCAGGCACCTATTTCCGTTGCGCCGTACGGGGTCCTGATGTCAGGCTGTTTGGTCAGCTCAACGGAGCGGCGAGATGCCAGCAAAAAGGCTTGTGGAGGGGGGCGCGGTCGCGCTTTGTGGGTTCAACTATTGGTGTGTTTGGTCCATTGCCCCGCCTCATTCAAAAAGAGGGAGAAAAAAAACAGAAAAGAAAACATAGACTACACACAACTAGGGGTAGATCAAACGCATAAAACAGTGCAGTAATTAGGTTCGCCATCTACGGTAAAGCTACTTGGCTGTGTTCTTCACGAAACGATTTGCTCATTCGGATGAAGTTATTTTGTACCGGGAATAGCATTACCATCTTTTCAGTTTGGTGTTCGAGGGATTAAGTTTTTGTGGCGTTTTTAAGGTGCCTCATTAAACCCGAACACACGAACTGTGGGAGGCATTTCGGGAAGAGGGTTGTTATTAACGGATGGTTGGAATCGGCCTCTTAACAGTAAACAAACATCTCTGACTGAGGTAAGAATACATATCGAGTAGGATCCTGCAGCAACCTTACCGGTGTAGTATTTACAGAGGACCTGTCTTGTGTTTCGCGGTGTATGTATGTGTGTGTGTGTGTGTGTGTGTGTGTATGTATATGTGTGTGTGTGTGTGTGTGTGTGTGTGTGCTCGCTCTTTCGCCTCCCTGCGCCATGGAAGCAAGGAGGATGTGGTTAGTGTACGGTACAAACATCCGAAGACATCTTTGGTCACTTACATTGTTATTGTTAACAGGGAACCAGAGGACTCTCGTCTTTACCTGGTGCAGACTAATTAATTTCCATACATTTGCCTTATCTGAAGTAGGCTATTATTCACATACTACTTTTTTGTACATTTTTAAGTAAAATGCTTGGTATTGAGGAGGAGAAGGTGATAATAGGTTTGTAGCTGACCATGCTGAAACGAAGGCTTGATAGGCTACATTTTTACACAGTTCAACCTTTTCCGCGATAGTGGCGTATAGTGGATATGCAAGTAAATTTTTCTCTTCTTAACTCTGAATATGGTGATCTGATTGAAAATAATGTAAGTCGAATTTAGGTTACATGATTTTAAGGTACGTAAAGTATTTTTACTGGGACCTTTAGTAGTAGTGTCTTTTTGCTGATGGCTGGTCGGTTATTGATAACTTCTCTGAATGGGATACTTTTCTTGCATTTATTTGGTCGATCTCTGGTGTTCAGGGATGCGTTAAAGTCAAAAATCATTTTCACATATGAAGGCTATAACTTTTCAGCAAGACTATGTTTAACCGGTTTGTCTGTGGTTGACCACAGTTCTAAAAATTGGTGAACTATGGTAAGATGTAGCCTTTTCAGATGTAGCCTGTGTAGAAGGCGTTTAGCCTGCCCGTCCTTGTCGAACTCGTAATTACCAAGAATAGCGACATAGGTCCATCCTCGGATTTGGGCAGATACACGCAAGTAATATTCCGTTTACGAACTGATAACCTAGAAACCGTAATGCGATCCAACAAAACCACAGTAATGGTGGCGTTCGAGAGAGGAATGATGACCTTTGTATCACTTCTCAAACTCAGGCAGAAATTAGACAAACAGTAATGCCAACTGTTAATACACTGACTGATGATAAGCACTTTTAAAAAAGCTTTTATGTTCTTCTAAAATAGTTATCATGTCATAGCAATGAATACGTCTCTTCTTCTGGAGCCCCATCTTAGTCATCCTGTTTGATGTTCCTTATTCCTCTGTGTCTTACCGTTTTGCCGAGAGTAATTTTGAGAGACTAGATTTGAGTGATTGCGTGAATATATGAGAAGAATGTCTTTGTTATCTGTGTATAAAAGTAGGCTCTTTTGCGTCGGCTTCGTCTGGGAGAAAGAGCATGGAGTTGTGTTTGGAGAAAGGGGGTGTGCACAGATGTGTGCAGCCCGGACATCTGCTGTCTCCGAGGGCATTGTCAAGGCCATGTTTAAGGTGGTGCTGGGTTCCAGAGAAAATCTCCTGACACTAACACTATATTAAGCACATGAACACATCATCACTCTTTACTCCTGGCTCATGAATTCAAATTTGTAAGGAGTCGTCCCCTCTGAAAACACACGCACGCACGCACACATACACACACACATGCACACACACACACACGTGCACGCACCCCACACCTCACACCCCCCACACCCACACTCATGCACGCCCCTTCTCTCTCTCTCTCTCTCTCTCTCTCTCTCTCTCTCTCTCTCTCTCTCTCTCTCTCCTCTCTGTTTCTGTCTCCCTGAGGCGAACGCATCACGCGCGGAATCACAGTGAACATGGCAGCACATGAGACAGGAAGTGATTTATCAGAGTCAGGCAGGAAAACGCAAACAGGCACTTTAATATTTATGACATCCTGTGCTCCAGGTGAGCAGAGAGAGAGAGAGAGAGAGAGAGAAGGGAGAGATCTCGTATAGACGGTGTGCAGTGGCACACTGTGACTGCCCTTGTTAGTGTTCCGAGGCACATGGGTTCTAGATGTTCTTTCTGTATAGTTCCCGTAGTATCTACCTCAACAGTCAGCTCTTCAAACACACCTCTTATTGGGAATGCGACAGATGTGTCAACATAAGTATTTCAGTTGTCTGAAACAGACTAGAATGGAATCTGGTCTGTACTCCGGACAGATAGACCAATTCCCTCATTAGGTCTGACAGCTTGAGAGTGCATTTTGACTTGTCAGGCCTAAGTTTCACCACAGGGACTGGCAGACAGGAGTAGTTCAGTTTAGCCCACAGCATATAAACACACCAGACTCCACAACCGCAAGTGCAGGGACTTTCCTTCTCACGCTCACGCCCACACCTCTGTCAAAAGAGTGGCACTGCTTTACTGTAGCCAGGCTTACATACACGCACACAGCTTATTGTATTCACAGCATGTTAAGGTACTTTGAAAATGTTCATTTTTTGGGGGGGGGGGGGGGGGGGGGTGTAGTATTTCTAAATGCAATATTCTAGTATTTTTTCTTACGACATTATGTTAGTATGATACTGCTTAAGCGTCAGAAAAAAGGAGTTGGGCTAAGTCCTCTGATGTTAGAAAAAAAAAAATTGAGAACTGTTTGTTTGGGCCCTTGCAGCATTTTGAATGTGACGTTTTTCTATTGTTGTGTAGATATTACGTGAGCAATGTTAAAACGATTTTACTTCACAGTTCACTGACAGCAGGAGAATTCTTTTTTTTTTTTTGTGCTTCAACAAAATGTTGAGAAGAACATGAGTGTTGAAGACATACTTGAGTGGCAAAGCTATTATTATTATTATTATTATTAATTATTTCTTTGCATTTTAATACCTTATTTAACGCATATTAATCCTCAGCCTCCCTCTTCATTACTCACTCCAGTGCAATAAGCCAAAGATCTCTCAAAGGCAAGAGTCGGGGAGATGAATTAAAGAATTTTTAATACTGCATGATTTTACCTTGCTTTATGATAAAGCGGTAATTGGTATGAAATTACAACATATTATTTGCCCAGAGAGGAAACAGAGAACTGACTCCTCACTCATTGCTCAACTAAACCATAATATAGCCTACTTTCCCAGGGATGAAATAGGCAGTGGTTGGCGTTATATTACGGTTTCAGTCTCATTTAATTCAATTTTGTCTTATTTCCGGTCTCCTTTCATAGGTTAGAATTGTATTGGGTCTTCACAGAGAATCAGTTATTTTCAAAACTTTTGTACTTTTTTGTCTTATACATCCACTTCTGCCATCGTCTTGTATGATACGCAGAAGGAAACAGTGACAAGTACATGTAGCTCTCTCATGGTCTGTACGGGCAGTTGGTCGACTTGCTTTCTTTCTTAGGTTCCTTTCTGTTTGTCGTTTGTTTTGTGTGCATATTAGGAATCTCTCTCTTCCCCTCTTTTGCTCGTCAGCGAATGAAGTGCTTTCACACATGTACTCCATCCATTTGGCGTAGAGCGCTGGAACAAGCACCAGTAGAAAAAGCTACCGTTTTTTTTTTCTCTGTGCTCCCCCCCCCCTCTTTTTTTTCATCCACCCTTCTTGTTTGCTTCATCTCTTTTGAGCACTTGTGGAGTGCCACAGTGGCCAGACACCACCACCCCCCTTACCCCCCCCCCCCCCCCCCCTTACACATGTAGCAGATGGTGAACCTCTCCTCCATGCTTGTTAACCTCACCGAACAAGAACGTCTGAGAGAGATGTGCTGTGCCGTCGTAACTGCAGAGGTTTTTTTTGTTTTGTTTTGTTTTTTTATCATTTGTCGTCACTGTTTTATGCGGCCTCCACCTATCAAGCTAATGGGTACTAATGAGACGGATCGAACACGGCGTGTCAGAAGAAACAGAAGACGGCAGTCGATCATTATCTGTCGGTTTTTTTCTTCTTTGGAAGTTGTAAACGTTAGAAACTTGTATGAGTGGACCCTCTTTGCTGCCCTGTGAGTGTTTGTGTGTGCAGACCATGCCATGTTAAGGTCACCGAGTTCACCGGGTCATCAGGAGAGGCCAGGGAGACTCGGGTGTCTTTATTGTGTTCACTCAATAGCATGTTAAAGCCTGGTTACTCTTTTTCCACATAGCAAGCTAAAAAGGAAGAACGTTCTCTCTCTCTCTCTCTCTCTCTCTCTCTCTCTCTCCCTGTCTCACACAAGCACACACACTTATGCTCTCTCAGATTTCTGTCATTTCTTTTAATTTATTCATTAATGGGGAGGAGTAGAAAGTCTAAAGGCTGATGAGAAGTTATTTTGAAATAGCTGTTGTCATCTTTTTCTTCTTGTCTGTTTCAGAGTGTTATTTTTTTTTTTCATTTTTGGCCGTGGATCAGAACGTGGTTTGTCTTTAGGAGTGTTGTTTGAAGCAGATGGTTACTGTGTCTTATATTGCTTCTATAAGAATTCTAAGGTTTTTTTTTTTTTAACCACTCACAAAAAGGCACCTAATGCTAATAACATTTGGCAATATAGTGGTTTAAATTAAAACGTACTTTACCAGTACAGAGACCTTTTCAAAAACTGAAACACAAGAGATATGTTGGAATATGAGGATTTATCCTGGATAATATGTGAATATGTGCTATTCATTTTTTTTGTTTTTTGTTTGTGTGTGTGTGTTTGTTTTGATTTTTACATTAGTTAGGTGCAAGGCAACCGTTGTTCAGTAGGGTTTTGTAGACAATGAGACAAAGAGCTTTTTTTTTATCAAGAAACTTCTAGCTGAAAAAAAATTTTTCATGTAAATTATTTTTTTTAACATATGGTCCTATCTCTTACATCAAAGCCACTTAAATTTACTGTATTTGTGTGTGTGTGTGTGTGTGTTCAAAATGGGCTTTCTAAACGTGAGGTATGTTGAATGTTCTTGCCGCAGTTAAGATGCAGTGCTCTAGGTTTTTATTTGAAGAAAAGAGGCAATCTTCTGAAGTTTCCTCTCAAAGTTTACTGAAAAGGTCATCCTCACAAGAAAGCAAGGCATAAATATTTATTCATTATTTCATTAACACTCTGCCACATTTCCAAAATGCACAACTACTATTTCTTTTGTTAAGAGAAATAAATAAATATTAGTCTATCGCATCTACCACTATTTTTTTTTTCTCGGCGTCTGAGAGCAATGAATAAAATGCCTCTGCTTTCTTCTTTTGAGTCCGGAACTTTCTGAGAGGCTGTGTGGAGTTTGATGAGCACTGGCATTTGAAAAGGTTCCTGGATAAAACCCTTTTTTTTTTTGACTGCTCCAAATTACACGCCGTCAGAGCAGAAAGGCTGTTAGGGAAGAGAAAAGCCTCTGCATATTTAAAATGTCACCTCCACAAAGCCATCCTGAGCCTGTTTAAATGCCCAACACTTGGAAGGGGAACAATGAAATAACAAAATTGTTGAAGATTTTGTATTTGTTTGGCAGGCGTTTGGTTTCTTAAGCAGAACAGGCATGTCTTATTCTCTCTTGATTCCTCAATGGCATCTCAAACACAGAGAATGATCCTGATGTAATAAATTCAGTGTGTGTGTGTGTGTGTGTGTGTGAGTGTGTGAGTGCCGATGTGTGTGTGTGTGTGTGTGTGTGTGTCTGTGAAGAGATGGTAAGACAAACAAATTAGTTATAGATATTTGTTCTTACACATCTGGAGAAGAATCCAGACCAATAGATTTTACCCAAAGTGCTACCCTTGAGTTTTAACTACCTGAAGGAAAGGATGTGTGAGTAAGATTTCAGTTTCGTTGTGTCATTCAAAAAAAAAAAAAAAAAAAAAACAGCTCATGCTAACCTGTTGCAGTCACAAGCTGTGTCCTGAGCTGAATCACCAACCATAACTATTAAACTAGCATCCACACTGCGCTGAAAAGAGAGCATGAGAAAATAAATAGGAAGAAGAACAAAAGCAGCCCAATGACAGAGAAGGATAGATGTTTCACAGTATCAGGCCTCAGCGGGCGCACGCACACACACACACACACACACACACACACACACACACACACACACACAGGTGCAGATAAAACAAAGCAACAGATTTGTGAATGGAGCTTCTGCAATTCATGCTTTGTATGAGAGAGTGCTTTTAAAACCCAGCTATGGCTTTTAAGTGGACACAGGTGATCATTTCATGTCCTCTGAATAGAGGTTGTCATCTCTCAGTCAAACACAAACAGCATAGCTGATATTTAAACCTGCAGCTATGACCTTGAAAAACACATTTCAACACGTCTGTACTTACAAAGTAACTGAAAATAAACATCTTTCTTATGCTTTGTATTTAACCTGGTTGTCAATATTGCCTCTACGGACAGCTCTTGCGCTGGACTTCACTTTGAATTTCTCGGAATGTGGTATACACTGGTATGCTGACACTTCTAACACACTTTCATAAATTGTTACCGAACAGACTGAGATTGCGACTTCGCTGGAAGGGTTTTTTTTTTTTTTTTGGTAAGACCATGGATGGAGAGGAGAACACTTTTTTTTTTTTTTTTCACGTCTCCTACAGACCCATACCCAGCTTCTGAGTTCTCCTCTGTGGGCTCCTCTCTAGGGGGGGGCTGAGTGTGTGTTCTCTCCCTCTTGCCTCAGACGCTCACACCCGTGCCAGCCTACTCTCCCACAGCCCGGCTCCACACAACAGATGGAATCATCTCTCTGGAAGTGAGGGTCGCCCAGGCAACAGTGCTGGTGACATATTGTGAGTCAGCTGTACCTGACGACAGGTCTGGAACGGTAACGTCGCATGCAAACACGCTAACCCCTCCTGTCCTCAGATGTCTGAGCAGAGTATATGATTTTGCAAAATATGAAACATAACTGTCTGTACAATATCAGACAA
Source organism: Chanos chanos (assembly GCF_902362185.1). NCBI lineage: Eukaryota > Metazoa > Chordata > Actinopteri > Gonorynchiformes > Chanidae > Chanos > Chanos chanos. Next base: position 9,403,110 of record NC_044495.1, read on the forward strand.
GACTATGCAGATGAACCACCTGTCCCTGTTATGCCAAATTTGTCACTTTAATGGATAAAATAAACTTGGAGTAAGCTGAAGTAGATAGGAGAACCTGACTGTTTTTTTTTGCTGTAAAAACAATCTTAAAAGCTTTAATAAAAATACCAAAAACAGTATGACCGCATTACGCCCTGCAATCTGTCAAACATTTGTTATCTCGAATGTTAAGAATTGGCCATTTTATGATAGCCTTTTTTTTTTTTTTTCCTAAAGCGCTTGTGATTGTCACCATCACTGACATGTTTAAATCTGTTGAACGTGCCGTAAAGCTTCTCTGTACTAATGAGCTGATGTGTTTCAAAGAGGTGTAAAAGAACTGAGAACCCGAAGGGAAGATGCCTTGGTTTCACAGAGTGGAACGCGTTAACAGTTATTCAGATGAGCATGCATATGCGCGTGTGGTCGACATGTGTGTTTCTTTGGAGTGGACCATGTGTAACCCTGACCCGATTGTATCACCTCAGTCAGAGTTGATCTCTCAATGGGGGTAACAAACATAGCGGCTTTGTGATTTGACTGCCTGGCAGGCGGCCAGCCTAACTCTGCCGCCGGGCAAAATGTGGAAGAAGCCGTCTGTATGGCAGAACTGTAGACAGGAGGAAGGAGGTCTGACTTCCTGAAGTTGAGTTAAACGACAGAGAAAGGCTATGTTTCTAGTAAACCCAGCTCAAATGTGGTAAAGTTGGAGTTTGTGTTTGTCATAGAGAGAGAGACAGAGCGAGAGAAAGAGGGGAGGGAGGGGGGGGGGCCTTTGTGGGATCTCTCTGCGAGTTTATGGGGTGTGCTTTTGTATTTCTTTTTTTTTTCACTGGCTTTGTGTCAGCTCTAAAAGGTTAAAGACGTTATGAGAAAGTGGCGGGCCCTGTACCCTGGCTTTGCACTTGACATTTGTTAGCAGTTTAAGAGGTTGAATATCGGCTCAGAAGGTTTAGATTAAAACCGCAAAGGCAGTTACAAGTTATGTGTGACTATAAAAAAAAAAAAAAAAAAAGGGGGGAGAAAAATGACTCATTGCTTTTCGGTAGATTTATATTTTGGATACTCAGTAAAGTTGCCACAGTCTCAGTATGAGTGATGCATATGAGATGTTTAGCTTTTCGATAATGAATACATTATTTTTTATTATTTTTTAAGCGTGATCCATTTTCAGAAATCGTTAGATGGCAGATGGTTTACTGTAGTGGTGCATTAGGACGGGTATAATTAGGTAGATACAGTACTGCACAGTAAATCTCAGTGCTGCCACCTTATATCTCCAAAGTCCTAAATATTCAAAAGTTGTTACACTTCTGTATTGAGAGAAAGAATGAGAATGAGAGAGATGGAGAAAGACAGCGAGAGATTTTTGTCAGCCAACTTAATCTACCTACTCCTCAGAAAAGACATTACGGTGAAGACAGCGGCTTAACCCTGTGTAGAGATATATTGGTGACCATTAAAAAAAAACACGGAAAAGATAGGTAATGCTAGTGTAGTAATATAAGGATGTAGAGATTGAGAGACAAAGATGCAGAGAGACTGAAAGCTTTTCATGATGAGAATAGACAGATGTGTCTTCCATTTTCTCTCTGTGGTCATGCCCTTTGATTGATGTTACTGATATTTTGCCTCCGGTCTGTAAAGTTAAGTCATGTTTTATATGATGGTTGAGTGTGCATTGCAGTGTGTGGGGGTGCGTGTGTGTGTGCGTGTGTGTGTGTGTGTGCGCGCGCGTGTGTGCGAGTGCACGCGCTCGCTCAGTCTCTGATCATCTTCTGGTTCGCTGACGGGGCACCAGGTCTTAAGTCATTGGAGCAGAGTGTGTCTGGTGTAGTCAGAGGCTAGAATATTTTCCTCTTTCTTCTTCACTGTCAAAACCACTGCAACCTTCACAAACTGTCCATGACACACTGAGATGTAATGAAAAAAGCAGTCTTTTGGAAACCGGAGGGTAACATATACCCCCCCCCCCCTTTTTTCCCCTTGTCTCCCAGCCCCCCCCCTTACCCTGTAACAATAAAATCAAGATTTACAGTCAGACAGTATGTCAGTCCTATTTAAATACAAGATTAGTTAAAGAAATTCAATATATATTACCTCTTGACCGGTCAGGCAGTTTTACTCAATATGTTTTGTCATGGGCTGAGAGATATTGTCAGCCCTCAGAGAAGAGGCAGTGGAAAAGTAGATTGCCCAGCTGCAACAGAGTACAGGATTCTAAATTTCCATCATTATATATCTGTCCAGTACATCACACATTCTATAGTCAGAAAGAGGAAATAGTTCCCTCAAACCCAATCAGAAAAAAAAAAAATCCATTTATCCTAATGTGTCTACTAACCCTGATGCTGAGTAAAGCCAGTATCTTCTCAGCAAGCCCACAGCCTTTTTTTTCCTCTCTGTCCTGAGATGTTTTAGCTGCCGGGATCTCGGCATCAGGGCTCCCTCTTGTGGATGACGTTCATCATTGTCTCGTTAAATATTATTACACACTTACTACTTAATTATGTCATTACTTTATTACTTAAATAATATTACTCTTAAAACATAGTGGATAGGGACAAATTTTCTTTTTTCATTCTTGGTTTGTTACTGGAGTGTGAAGCTAGGAGGAAACTGAACTGAGCAATAGGTGACGGAACGTAATTTGTGGATTTTTTTTGTCCTTGAATAAGGGTATTTGAAACCTGTTGAAGGTTAAATGTGACATCACGCTCATACATCAGAAATGTCAACAAAGGACGCTTTGGTTTCATCAGACTGAATTCATCTTGTTTGAAGTATCCTACTGGATCAGTTTGGCCCAGATGATGTGTTTGATGTGAACCTTCTTGTATCTTTCAAAGCATATTGTACATTTGCTTAATTGTTTTATCTCTAAGTCTCTATCTCTCTATGCAGGTGTGGGCTGACGGCATGCCCTCTGGGGGACTGTGGGATCTGTAGTTTTCTGTAGCAGAGCTCTGTGTGTAGTTGCCATTGAGGTGGGGCCCTAAGCAGCAGGATGGCCCTGGCTGACAAACACAAAGTAAAACGACAGAGACTCGACAGGATCTGTGAAGGTAAGATTGATTCCTGCTTTAAACCTTGTCAGATATCTGTGAAAGTATCTGAATACGTCAGTGGTCCCATTTGTATTTGTATCTGAATTAAGCGGTTACCTTTCTGGCAAATAACATAATACCAAAACGTCCATTTTATGAAAAAATATATGGTAATACATCATATATTTTCTCAGGGAACATCTCAGGGAACATATGATCAGACTGATTGATTGCCCCCTTCTCTAATATTAATATTATAGCTAAGTTTAAAAAATTTTTCAGTCCAGTTTTCAGGAAGCCTAATCTGTGTGGACTTGAGAGTCTGTGTGATTGTTTTCCATACGCATCATTTTGAATTCCTTTAAGCGGCTTCCTGTTCCTAGGTGTTCCATTTTAAAGCCATCAGATCGCTACTCTTACAAAACCCTAACAGAGGTTTTTGAGACGCTGAGCCTCATCAGGCATATAATCTCTAATGAAAACTGAGCTCTGATTCTTTTTAAAATGTTCAATATGTCTGTGGCTCCAAGTTTATCCATATGTTTCTCGCAACAGTAAAAATGCGAAATAAATCTTAAAATGAGGGCCACATGTCTCTCTCTCTCTCTCTCTCTCTCTCTCTCTCTCAATCTTTCACTCTCTCAATCTCTCTCTCTCTCCTCTCTCTCTCCCCCTCTCCCCCTCACACATACACACTGACACTCACACACTCACACATGCACACACACACACACACACACTCTCACACACACACACGTGCGCGCGAAACGTTAATCCCCAAATGCTGGGAATTTTTTCCATCCATTCCTGTGAAAGAGTATAATGACTTTGCTTCTCTTAACTGGCTGATATTATAGACATATAAAACTATGCTTTTGGCTTCTTAATCCCCTCACTGTGGTTCTTAGTGAAGAGGAACCTGGCAGACGCTACCTCCAACTCTGCTAAAAAAACAACTACGCCTTCCAAACAAAGTTTGGAAACTATGGAAAGAAAAGGGGACTATAACTACAGTTAAAAGTTGGAAGCCACTGGTAAAATTGATTTCCTTTTAGGTTGTTGTGAACTTTGTGCGCCATGTCAAGGGGCATCCACAAATCTTATTGGTACATAAATTCTTATATGACTTCACATATAAATGATCATAATTGATCTCAGACACTGCACTGATCGAGGAAAGTGAAATTAAATTTTCCTTTATGCTTTTGGTTGTCATTTTAAAATTTACGGGTTTTTTATTGGACACGTTTGTTTTTTTTGCTAAAACGAAGGAAGGAAGGGGGGAAAAAATGAGGGAAGAGACTCGGATGATGACTGACGAAATCAAAACCATGTGACAAAAGAAGCGCTGCGCTGAGGTCAGAGTAAGTCAAGCCTAGAGCTTAATTGGCATAGTAAGACCTGATCTCAGAGCACGGAGAGGGATAGGAACAGGAAGGAGAGAGGGAGTGTTCAGCAGAGTAATTGCTAAGTAAGAAAAAGGCTGAACAGACACCAAGCATGGTTGGAGAATATGTGGATTGATGGAATGAATTGTGGGTTCGAATAGGAAACAACAGCATGCGTCTGTTTATCTGATATGAATGTCAGTGCCAACACTGTTCTCATTACAAGAACAAAGACGCGGAGGATAAGCATGACATTTAGCGGCCGTGCACCGTTGGGCTTTATGATGCACTGTAATCTGTGGATCAGGTTTTGGGTGGAAGAGGTCATAGTTGAGTTTGGAGATTAAATGTCAGAAACATGAGACGACCTCATGCACATGCTCACTCTGGTTGTTCTAATTCTCGAGTTCACAGCCACTGTTAAATTCATTTAGCTTTTTATAGTATCGTTGACTGCTGTCACTTCTGTGAATGTGATCAAAATCATGCGGCAAGTCAGATTACACTCATTCTCTAAAAAGACCCCCCCCCCCTCCTCCAAGGTGAAGATGTCAATTGTGTGTCTGAAAGTAAAAGAGAGAGAGTTAAGTAGATTTTTTTTTATTTTATGTGCAGCCTCAAAGATAATTTGTGTTTCAGTACATTAATCTCAAATTTAATTTGTACCAGAATCTTTATAAATGGTGCTATTCAAAATGTGGCCTAAATCAAAATGGCATCTTTTTTTTTTCTCCCATATACAGAAACAGTTGTACCATTAATCTTGTTGGGTCAACCTTAGGTCCCCGGCACTCTTATTATAATGTATGAGCACCCTTCACTGTGGGTTAAAAAAGTAATACCAATGTCACACTCTTTTTCATTTGGGGATTAGTGTTGCATTTGTTTCCGCTGTTGCAGTTTGATGATTCTGTATTGTACATTCTAGTGAGTGTGTTTGTGTGTGACAGTGTGGTCCATTAGAAGAAAAATTCTGATGTGTGGTTTTTATAGCCAGTTACAGCTCTTTGTATAGTACATTTTCTATTAAGTTCTTGACCTACGAATCCTTTTTGTGCGAGGCAAGCAGATCTAAAAATTATGATGTCCCATTGTAAAATGTGTCTTTGTAAAATGACAGTTTTTATCGCCTCTCTCAATAGACATTTTTAAAAACCTCTTTACAGAATGCTGAGGTTGTATAGTTACAATGAAGCACCTCATATGAACTCTCAGGCTTTGAGGCTAATCAGTATATCTGCTTGCAATTTAGGAACCAGGCCACTGTTTAAGTCTTAAGGTAAAGTGAAGCGGAGAATCTCTCTCACACACACATACACTTACACACACAGTTCTCTTTAAGACCCATTCTGCTCTTTCTGCTCATTCTTTTCAGTATTCCACAATTGGATAGTACTCCTAAGTGAAATATGTTTGCCCTTGGCACTGTGTTTTTTTCTTATTTATTTAACTTTTAACTTCTTATTTATTTACCCTTTGTGCTTTTTTTTTCTTCACTAAAACACGTCCTTATTCACTCTTGGTAAAAAGATGTTGCACTTCTTTTTGTATTTTTGTATGTGCTTCCATTTTGCGTGTGCATGTGTGTGTTTGTGCATGTATGTGAAATCCAATTCCTACATCCAGTCATAGCAGTATTTCCACAGGATTCATATGATGGTTGTACAACATCCTTTGCTATGTGGATGGTTATTGGAGAGGCTCTGTTCATTGTAGATTCAGGGCTTTCTTTGCATTTTGAAAATGAAACCCTGACCACACATCTGTGCTCAATCATTAACTTAAGAGGAGAGCTTTACAGAAGCCCATAGGTGTCAGTCAGACGAATTGGTAAGGAACTTTGAAGCTTATCAGGCATGAGCAGATCTCAAGTAAAACCTGTGAGTCGGTAATATGTAGACCACCATTGTAGATATATTCACATTTGTTGTCTTGGAACTTTTGCATACAGGTGATAATTGAAACCTAGTCACGAGTAAAAAAAAAAAAGGACAGATATTGGGAGAGAATGAACAAGTCTTAAAATTTTTAAAAGTCTTGGACAGGCAAAGGAAGAAACTTAAATACTGGTCACTGTGACTGTTTACAAAGCTAGAGAATGCAGGCCCATACTTCAGCTATTTCTCCATATTTCTCGGTCTCTCATGCATACATGCCCTCACACACTCAAGCTGTTTGTTGTGTGTGTGTGTGTGTGTGTGTGTGTGTTATGTGTGGCACTACGGACGATTGTACTAGATTTGCATTTTGTGCTTAAGTGATAGACGAACATAATTATTGTGCAACAAAAGGACTTTAAGTAGCCTGCCAATCCAAGAATTATCTTTTAATGGAGACACGTGCTTGACATAATATCACATTCGTATTGGCAGTTGGTGTGTTTATTTTTATTCCCTATTCATTTATGTTTGTTCACATAACATATCTTTACGTGAAACCCTGTTTTCTTACCATTCTGTGTTGCGTTTATGCAACATTTAATCTCCATATGGTCATCTGGGGTGGGGTAAAGGTGCTGTCTGTTAAGTTGTCTGTTTTCATGGGGGTTGTATCAAGGGACTGCTGTAGGGGAGGGGTGAGGGGCAAACATGTTTTGTGGGCATTACACATCTTAGGGGAAGGCAGTTGTGAAGGATTGCTGTAGCTGTGCTGTGAAGCTCTTGTGATGCTGCACTGTTGTCGCTTGTTTCTGTGTCCTCTTTTGTGTTGCTAAAAATTTAGCAGCTTGACTTGTCCGGTGGTTTTAGAGGTACTTCTAGTTGTTGTGGTATTTGTTGTCTCATTCAGCTTTGTGTTGTATGCCATAGTGGTGCTGAAGATGCACAGATACATTATCTTGTTGAGTAATGTAGTAGTTGCATGGCAGTGCTAGGTTTTTGCAGTTGCATGACATTCCTAGGACTGTTGCCCTAGTTGCCGGATTATTGTTCAATCAGGATTTGATGTTTCCTGACAGCACTGTGCGACTTAGCGTGGCTGTTTTAGATTTGTATTAATTTCACTGGCCTGCCTCTGTGGCCCGCCCCTCGGGGTCCCAGGAAAAGGAAAAAGCGGTCTTGCTTAATGCCTGTTGGCCAAATCCACAACGGAAAAATAGACTACCTCAGCAGCCCACCTAAGGTAAGCATAGCATTGTGGAGGTGTGTCCTCCTGTCCTAGTTGCTGGCATCACTATCATCACTATCATCAGGAATACTTTTCGTATTTGTGCGGATAGCATGTTTATTGGTGTGTGACGTCGCTAGGGGGGCACTGGATTTAAGCAGGCTTTAGTCTGTAATCCCTCATTGCAATCGGAGTGAGTAAAATGTCCCAGAGTAGGAGCAGATCAGCTCTCTTGGATTAACACAAGCCCCTGCCTACTCCACACCAACCCTCCCCCTCAAAATTTTTCCCTTCCACCCTAGTTTTCTGTCTCTCTCTCTTTCTTTCTATCCCCCCGTCTGTGCACGGTTGTCAACGCTTATCGCAACAATGGAGTAGTCTTGCTGTCTTCAATAACAGTTGTTGTGTAGGGGAGCGTTTGGTATCCTTTCTCCCTTCCACCCTCACCAACGACAATATTCCCTAGATTAATTATTCACCGGTTGCCTGCCAAGAGGAGCCATCCGATAGCCAGCCCTGAGTACTACGAAAGAGAAGATAGAGGGAGAGGGAAAAAAATTTCATCTGGAACACAGGTGAAAAGCGATACCTCCTGTTTCATCTTTTCTTCTTCCTCCTCCCTCACTTTGGCTGACGTAAACGTGTAACTGAAGAGCTGAAATAGACCACCAGCGGCAGTGCTTTTTATTTTTTGCCTCTCCAAGTGAATTGTCTTCCTTTACAATGTTGATCTCCAGTAAACAGTTACCGATGGGCCGTTCCCAGAGCTGGGACACTCTGGGTGGGACGGAAGGACAGTGGGATCGTGGGGAGAGTGTGTATGAGCAACAGGCCAGAATTGCCACACGGAGGAACTCCTTGACCTATGGGGGGGATGCTGGAGGGACATGGTATGAGCCTCCCCCAGGAATGCGTCCTCCAGATCTGGACCTGAAACGAGAACCTTATTCCTATCAGGACTCGATGTACAACCAGGGATATTCTCAGGAGCCCCGTGGCATGAGGAAGAGCTCTGTGCCAGAGTTGAACAGCCACTATGAGCGGCCACCTATTGCACATCGTGGCTCTCTACAACCACAGGACTACTACCATCATGATCCAGCCATGCTGCCACGACCACCAGATGGATTTTACCGTGGGGAGCAGGCACATCCAATTAACCGATCTGCCTCACACTATAGCATAATGGGAGGGCCACGACCACTATGGGAACATGGCCAGGGAGGGAGGCCTGGTTCAGCAGCACCTACAACTGCTCCACCTCCACCTCATACTGCACACGAGATGGGACGTGGTTACCGGGAACCTTCTCTCCCTGGTCCCTTACCTCCCACTCCTCTCTCCAAAATGATGCCGGATGGGCAACGCATTCCAAGCCGGGATCCCTCACCTGCTCGGTACGCTATTGACCAGGCATCTCCCCGATATGGTGCTGAGCCGCCATCCTCTCTCACAGGGCGTCCAGTCTATGGGGATGTTAATGGGAGACCGATAGATCCTCGGCAGCCAGCGGCTACCTGCCTTGTGGTGGATCCAGCCACTCAGGCGATAGACGGGACTGCTGCATCTCGAGGTATGGTCACACGCCAGGACTGCCCTTCACCGTACACCATTCAACAGCAGCAGCAAGCTCAACAGCAAACACAGCTACAGGCACAACAGCAAGCACAGCTGCAAGCCCAGCAGCAAGCACAGCTGCAAGCCCAGCAGCAAGCGCAGCTACAGGCACAGCAGCAAGCGCAGCTACAGGCACAGCAGCAAGCGCAGCTACAGGCACAGCAGCAAGCGCAGCTACAAGCACAGCAGCAGGTTCAGACAGTGCAGCAAATTCAGCCAGTGCAACAGCAAATGCAACAGGTTCAGCCAGTGCAACAACAAATGCAGCAAGTGCAACAAATACAACCAGTTCAGCAGGTGCAACAAGCTCCGCCGTCCCCAAATCCTGTCTATGATCCAAACCCTCCAGCCCTGCCAGTCCCTGCTCCAGTTACCACCCCAAGCTCATCTGTTGTCCCTGCTCAAGCTCCTACACCCACTCCCACTGCTCCTCAGACCCCAGTGGCTCCTGTGGACCCTAAAAAGACAGCGGACCCTGAATTTCTGGCTTTGCTACGTAATGAGGGTCTGTCTGAAAGCACCATCACTAATCTCCTGCAGCAAGGCTTTGATTCCACCAGCATGCTTGCTGTTATGGAGGAGAATGACGTTCGCTCCGTTGCGCCCAACCTAGGTCAAGCTCGAGTTCTGTCACGTGTAGCACTCAGTTGCAAACGTCCACCCGATGTGACCCCTGCAACACCACAGCAACCCAACGTTCCTGTCCGAAGTCGTTCCAACAGCTTCAGCCATCGCAGTGACATCTACGTACACCAGCCATCACAGTCTGTACCCCTTGGTATAGATCCCCATCTTATGCAGCCACCCCAAACCCCCATGCAGACAGTCTCCTCGAGGATGGGAGAGATCATGGGTCGACGACCTAGCAGTGCCCCATCCCAGCAACTGCTAGACACTGGTGGATACCCAATCGCTAGGTCACCGGGGGCCTACAGTGGAGCTATGGTACCAGTCCAGCCTCGCCCTATGTCAGCCTACACACCACAAGTTGGCCTACCCATGCCACCCATGGCTACCATGCCCCAGCAGGTGCCCTTACCACCTCATCTACCAGGATTACCACCTCAGATACCAGGAATACCACCGCAGATGCCAGGAATACCACCGCAAATCCATGCAATTCCTCAACAGATGCCAGCATTGCCTGCAGTGCCACAGCAGCTGGCTGTGCAAGCATTGCCACCGCAGCAGGCACCCAAGGCATACACCACAAATTACACAGTGCCCATGGAGCTAATGAAGAGGGATCGAAGCCTTGCAACTATGTCCCCTATGGCCAGCCCACACCCCAGCCCACAGATAATGCGAAAGACTGGGGCAATTCCCCCTGAAAGTGCTATGGTTCCTGTGGGTGCTGCCCTGCAAGGCCTAAATGCCAGCCTAGCCAATCAGAAGCTCAGCAGGCGGACTGGACCTCCAGTCATCGTGTCCACCATGGCTTCACCTGACACAAGTAAATCACATCCCATGTCCTTCCTCTTTTCCTCATCTTCCTTTTTCTCCCTCCTCCCTTCCTCTCTGTTGCTTTCGGCATTTGATTTTAATGAGTGTTGAAACAGCTTTTGGCCATCTGTATTATTATTTTTTTTTATAGTTTTCTTTTGATTTAAGCAAAGTGCCTCTGCTCTCAGTAAGCAGTCTTCTCTCATTAGAATGAATGATCTTGACTCTGTTTGGTGTGTTTATTTGTGCTAAAGACATTGTTTCTTACTGATTGGACTACATTTTACCAAGCCAAACATACAATTGAATAGCATTGCCAAAATAACAGCATTGTAAATGTCTCTGCAGATAAATGCACTATCCTCACTTTTTTAAAAGTGTTTTTGTGAGTGAGTCGACTCTGAAAGCTCTTTCTCTAATTTGAGTGGTTTAATGACATAAGTTGTATAGACTGCAGAACTCGTAAGACGCAGTGCCCAAATATGGTCCTTTCATTCGAACGCAGTAGCTAGATTGTGAGTACTTTTTCTACTTCACACACAAGTGCCCTGTGCCCTGTTGTTCTCCATTTTATTTCTCAAGTATGCCTGCTAAAAGCTTGTTAATGTTTGAGTAGGAGAGAGTGAGACAAAAACTGAGAGAGGTCGGTTGCATTAACATTTTCTCAAGTTCTATAACAATGTATTTACATTTACACGCCTGAAGTCACATCATTTCTTCCTTTTGTGAACTTTATTCTTTTTACATTTAAGAATATGTCAGTGTTACAACTGTTCCATGTTGGTTTTTACACAGCTTTTACCCTGTGTGTTCGGATTTGTGGTTACCAGTGCCCCTCTTATTTTATAGCTGTCACCAACAGATTCCACAATATATTCAGTATGTTTATCAGTGTGTTTTGGAGATTTTTGCTCCTGTATGCATATGTGTAGATGATTGACAATCCTTCGAGTCCTCGACCCCAGACTGCCAGTGGTGCGATTCTTTAATGTGGTTACATATTTGCATATCCCTGGTTATGTATTTGTGTGAGAAAGAGAGATAAAGGAGAGGGAGAGCTTGCATGTGATTAAACTATGTCTAGGTAACATTAGCCAGATTACTGCAAACCTGTCAGTGTGAGATCCAGTGGTTAATTCATATCTGGAATGAAAGATAAAATGATACTCCTCCAAAGTTTCTCAAATGATGTGTTCAAATTTCCAGACATTAATTGTGTAGTACATTTACAAGGAGTTCACATCATCGGTGCCTTGCTTACTCTGTGGTGTGTTGCACATTCTTTTGAACCAAACTGTGGTTGCAGTCTGGATGACCAACAGGAAATCATATTTCAGTGTCTCACTAGTTTCTTGAAGGGGTTAGGGGAGTGCCAAAAAAACCCAAAAATGTGGTAATTAAGGTTTTGCACAACATAAGCCCAGCCTGCTTTTTCTGCCAAGCTTGCAAAATAAGGGCTTTGGATAAAGTGCAGGGAATAGCACTAGTAAGAGACTCTGTGGTGAGCTCATTGATAATATGATGGTATCAGTGCTTTGTACAGCATTGTAGCTTTTCTCTCAAAGTCACTTTTATGAGCAGTGTTACAATGCTAATCCCTGAGCTCCACTTTTTACAATATGGTCTAATCCAGAGATTCCCCTTCTCTCTATTATTCTTCTTCCCTCTTCCTTTCTTTTCCTCTCTTCTCTCACTCCCTTTTGTACTATGGGGCTAAAATGACTCTCTGACCATGAACGTAATCAAATAATTTCTGCTCTGTCTCTCGCCATCATGTGAGATGCGGTGCACTAGAGACTAAAGGGTGAATGTGTGGGTATGTCAGTGCTCCAGTAGGTCATCCCTGCTCTGTGAAATGGCACATCTTTATCTCTCCAAAGACGAGAATCCTGTGATTAAAAACACACTCAGACAACACACACTCACCAAGCTATTTTGCATGAGACTGATATTTGTTTCTCTGGCAATTTTGTCTGGTAATGGTCTGCTTGCAAAAACAGAGCGACTAGGAAATTTCTTAATGGTGTGTTGCTAGGCGACCTGATTTTTTTTTTTTTTTTGGTTGGTTGGTTGGGGATTTTTTTGCTGCTGTTGTTGTTGTTGTTGTTTTTTGTTGTTGTTGTTTTTGTTTTTTGGGGGTAATGACAGTGGGCATTAATGTCACATTAAGGGAAGATTATGCTGAATTGTAGTCTTTCACAAAATGGAGGACCATTTACATCACAGGGAATTACATTCAAAATGAGCAGTTTGACCAAAAACTGCAAAATAGCCCAGCAGTGTATACCATTAATGAGAATGAAAGAGCTTAACAATAAGTCAGGATATTGATCTGTAGATACCATTTATACTTTAGTTGTTATCTATCTATCTATCTATCTATCTATCTATCTATCTATCTATCTATCTATCTATCTATCTATCTATCTATCTATCTATCTATCTATCCGTCCTTTGTGCATTGCAGTATAATAGCTAATTGTAATATAAATTCACAAATTGATTTTGTCTGGCAGATACTGAATTACTCACGCAACTAAATTATGCAAATAAGTAGTCCTCACCACTAATACATAACCATATATGGTGACTCAGAATACCTCCTATGACACATGTATCCATATATGGGCATGTGGGACCTCCCTTGGCCACAGTTCCTGACTCCCTGACGTGGGGGGATTATCTAGCCATATCCGTGGATGTTGCAGTCAAACGACATGAGTGTGACACAGGTCAGTAGACACAGACTACTTGTGCTGGCTGAAGGGAATGTATGTGTTTGTGAATTTGTGTGTTAGTCTTTGTATTTAGTGTATTTCACATGACTGGCTTTGTTGTAAAAATTTAGTACGGGCTGTAGGTGCTCTATTTTCCTGACTGTGGGTGATTTTCCCCCTTGTGAAGCTTAACTGATCAGCTGCTCCTAAGTGGTGGGAGGAGTTGTGGGGGAGGGGCATCTGTGTTTTGGAGTAATGAGGTGGAATGTATGCATTTATGAGACGGTGTGGGTGGAGCTCACAGATTAATCTGACCTTGTGAGAGATTAGGTGGGTGAATTGGAAATGCGGGTCAGTTATGTGTGTTAGAGTAAGATGAGACTTGAAAATTGGGTTGGGAAACTGTCCAGTAAAGTATAGATTGATTAAAGACTTGGGAGTTGTGTTGGCATTCAAGTTGGTTTCTGGGTTTATTTTAGCGGAGTTGGGAATAGGGTTTAAATGTGAGTGGATTTTGCCCAGGGAGCATAATTTAGGGATCTGAAGAACATCATGTGTTTTAGGGGCTATGAGAAATGTGTATGTACAGAAACTTGAGGCAAAGTGGGATAGAGGGCCGTATGGAAATGTGATGGCATATAAGAGAAGGGAAAGAATTCTTTTCATTTAAATGAAAAAAGGAGAAACTGACATATGCATCTAACAAAAAAATCTTGAACAAAAAGATTGAAAATGGAAAAGAGGTGGCATAGTTAGGATAAAAATCACTGCTTGTGTGTCCGCCTCAGCATATTCATTCACAGTGTGGTTTAAAAAAAAAGAGAAAAGGAAGCAGAGAGTAAGGGACAGGATTACAGGGGTAAAATCCCAGTAGCCATCTGTGCAGGGTTTGGCCCGTGAGGAAAAGGCTGAACTGATTGCATCACGGCATAATCCCAGAGAAATGAATGGACAGATTATAATCTCCATTTGCATGCATCAGGCATTGAAATAGTTGGACCACTCCTTAACAAGACAAAATGTAGCTCACTCATTTGGAAATTGAATCTGAGGAAATTATATTCATGTGAGTTTTAAAGCACCGTTTTAAAACAGGGCTTAATATGATGTTTAAGAGGTTTAGTGCAGCATGTGTTTATTTGTTACAGTGTGAAAGCGAACCAGAGACAGAAAACCACAAAAACCTCTGCTTTATCCATTATCATGTCATTACCTCACAACATGTACCATTTGTGTGTGTGTGTGTGTGTGTGTGTGTGTGTGTGTGTGTGTGTGTGTGTGTAAAGCAAGCAGGTTGCCTCTGATAAGTCACTATTTAAAAAATGAAAGCATTGTGTTTTCTAAATGCGAACACAGAGAAAAGAACTTTTGTCCTTTCAGAGGGATTCAAACCACAGACTTTATGAGGACTTATGTGTTAATATTAATAGAGAGGTATTTTGACACAGTCATTGGCTCTCTACTGTATATTCAAAAATATATGTCAGTTAGGGTTGGCTGAGAGCCATCACGATGTTGAGCCCGACATCGTGAGCCCCTCCATCCCCGGTCCACACCGACACCGGGGCGCACCCTGCCGCACGCACACACACACACACACACACACACACACACTATAATTCCAGTGTCTCTGCTATAACGTACAAACATTTATTTATTACTTATTTGCGGCGATCTCCCCGAGGATCAAGTTGAGCCCTAGAACTGATGAATATGTATTTTAAGGAGTCAGCCAGCGAGCGCAAAAATGAAGGATGGGTTTATTCTAATTATTAGCCCATAATAGCTCCTTGTGCCTGATTTACTAAAGGAAAAACAGCTCATTTTATCACACTGTTTACCGCCCAGTGAACGCATTTCAATTTAGGCGCAAACATAAAAATTATTTTTAAACCTACCTGGTTTGCACCTGCCTCAGTAAATCAGGGGGCGGGTCTTTATTTGTATCGCAAAACTGACGATCAAAATTCACCTACAGAGCGAACTCTCCCGTTCTCTGCTATACCTGTCTTAAACAAATAATTCCTAATCGTTGTATTGTTATTACCGATTTTTCACCATGTCTCGCCCTGCACATTTGACTGAGAATATCTGAAGAGTCCATTTGCGAAAAGCGATAAACGCCATCCTTTAAAAAACAAACTGACTGTCGTAAGTTATTCTTAACACATAGCACATTCTGAACCCTAAATACATTTTGCCACAAGAGCCGTCGTTGTCCATATTCAAGGTATTGCACGTTTTACAGCTGAAAACGTCAAACGCCAAACACTAGTGTTGTTCTTGAACACAACCAGATAAATTCAGCCAATCAACGCGCAGTATTCAGATCAGGTGACGCAACATTGCTGCGACGCCCTCCGTCATCGTCCATCCTGATGTATCCCTGTAGACATTGCCCAACCCTAGTGTCATTTAAAAAAAAAACCCATCTTTTTTGCCTACTTTCTTCTGTAGGTGTAAAAGGTCCACTCTAATGGGCGGTGTAGCCTCTTCCAGCTGTGTCAATATTTTCTGCCCTTTAAAAAAAAAAAAAAAAACTGTTTCCTAACCAAAAAAAGTGGAAGCTTTTTTTTCTTTTTTTTTCCCAAGGTCTGATTTTTCAGGCAAAGACTGAAAAAAAATATTTACCACCAGTTTGATAATGAGGTTACCTAATTTGTATGGTGTATAATGAAAATAGGCTCAGATGCTTTGATTTTTCACTATGTTCTGTGGAATTAAGAAGTGAAAGGACTAAAACACAGGATGTTTTGGCCAGGCACATGCTGCCAACATTAATTGATTTTGACATGTGTAAATGCAATGGAAAAAAAAATCAGGAGAGAAATGAAGTTTTATATTCCATCTGTTGAGTGCGCACTGAAGACTCATTTTAGATCCAAATCTGTCTTAAAACTGACGTGACTGAGGTCAAACCGTTTTTAATGTGGCACCAGAGAGTGAAGAAAGTCCTGGCATTTTTCCAGTGCCAGCTGAAGGTGGAAAATCTTTTAAGCACCTTTTAATGAAATATAACAATACCTGCATGGAGTCTGTTTTCAGCTGTGTGTGTTTGTGTGTATGTGTGTGTGTGTGTGTGTGTGAGAGAGAGAGAGAGAGAGAGAGAGAGAGAGAGAGAGAAGGACAGAGTATTATTGCTTTGATATAAAATGTAGTATAATAAAAAAGTATTATGCTAGAACACAATGTTAGAATGTATGACATACCTATAATCCCTGAGTGGTATGCAGCTGTTAATGACACCAGTTGTATATTAATTCATA
>NC_044495.1:9422210-9424710 GCF_902362185.1 Chanos chanos
CCCAGGATACGTAGCACAGGTTACAAGGTTACTGCGTATTAAATTGATTTCTCTCATAATCATCCACTCACACAAAGTATATCTTAGTTTGTGTGTGTGAGATATATTACACCTCCAGCAACTGATGCTTTGTTTACCCTCATTGTGCACTGGAAATGATCTATAGAGTGTTAGTTAATATGCAGAAGATTTGAGTCTATGTGTGAGCATGTGCTTGTATGAGAGAGAGAGCGAGAGAGAGAGAGAGAGCGATCGTGTGAGTTATGATACATGCATTAATCACTTTGGTGAGATTTTGAATAGTATTCTGTTTATGTAAAGCATTGCGCACTTTGCAGAGAGAGAGAAAGAGAGAGAGGGAGAGAGAGAGAGAGAGAAAGAGAGAGGGAGGCAGAGAGGGAGAGAGGGAGGCAGAGAGAGAGAGAGAGAGGGAGAGAGAAAGAGAGAGAGAGGGAGTACAATGCTGCACTGTTCTTCCTTTTGATTTTTTTTCCTTCACTAGAGTTATTCTTGGAGAAATTCCAGGAAATGTGAGTCTGTTTTTATGGAAGTTGGTAATCTCGCACACACACACGCGCACACACACACACACACACACACACACACACACACACACACACACACACACACACACACACACACATTTCTGTTGTCATGTTTTTGCCTTTTTAAAGGTCTCTGTGTATAAATTAGATATAATAAGGACATCTTTTGGTTAAGAAGTTGATGTCCTGATACTGAGGGATATCCTGATACTGTGTGTGAGAGTTTGTGTGTGTGTTTGTGTTCATAGGTGTGTGTGTGTGTGTGTATGTGTGTGTGTGTGTGTATGTAGTTCTGAGCAGTTCCTCCTTTACTGGTTGTCCAGCATACAGAGGCAAATTAGGGTTGCTAGGTAGCCAGAAACATCTGTGGATAGTAAGATGAAGCTGCTAGACTGCCAGTCACTAGAGGCCAAGAAAGCATGTGCGCACACACGCACGCATGCATGCACACACACACACACACACACGCACACACACACACACAATCTCACTTGAATACTCACATTTACAGATAGACACAAACAGACACGTCAGAATATGACTATGGAAAGTTCATCTCATTTCCTTCTGTTTTGACAGACTGCTGTTGTTCTTAGGACATCATATCTCTCGTTCTCTCTCTCTCTGTCTCTCTCTCTCTCTCACACACACACACACACACACACATAGAGTACAGCACTGACTAGCACATCCAGGCGGCTTAGGCAAGAGAGAGAGAGAGTAAAGAGTAAAGTAGAGGGAGTTTGAATGGACTCCAAACTAAAGCTCATTTCTCATTTAAATGGCATTAAAAACTGACAGTGTTTTGTGATCAGGTCCCAAGATGTGAAACATCCTGTCAGTCTGCTTGATTTAGTGGGAAAAAAATCTCTCTGTTAACCTTCTCCAAAAAAACAGCATTAGTTTAGTTTCTTCTTTATCTGTTGACTAATGCTCAAGTGTGCGTGCAGTAGGATGCCTCAGACTTGTCCCGCTAAAACATTATAACCCTTGTCCTAACACATTAATGACAGCTTTATAAACAGCTCGTAGCTCCGTTTCAACTTCAAACACTCGCATGTTGTAACACAGTCCACTGTTTGTCTCACAGAAGAAATGATATTACATCTCTCATCCAGATATTTGTTTAGTTGTATCACAGTGTAAGCTATGATATGGGCATTTACAAGTGATTAAAGGTATTACACTTGATGCTGGGCATTGATTAAAGTAAATCTACTTTTCTATGAAGGGGCTTTCTTATTATTAGAGATTTATCAGAGAATATCTAAGTGTCCAAACATGGCCAAGTGTTGTGTGTCTCTTTAAGTCTCTGAGGGCTCCAGTTAGTCTCTGCTATCTTCTCTGTCTCTCTCTCTCTCTCTCTCTCTGTCTCTCTCTCTCTCTCTTTTTTTTCTCTCTGGACTGGAGTGCACTGATGGCTTTGGCTTTGATGTTTTTGAAGCTAGGCCATGTCATCAGTGTTGCTGTCTCATGTTTCATCTGGCCTTTCATATAGCGCCAGTCCCATGATCTAAAATGTTATCCCTTTTAAAAGAGGAGAGAAGAGAGGGGGGGGGGGGAAAGATGTTTTTCTTATCAATCACATTTCCTTACCAACTGCGTGCGTGTGTGTCTGTGTGTGTGTGTGAGAGTGAGAGAGAGAGAGAGAGAGAGAGAGAGAGTGTATGTCTCCAGATGCCATTAAAAATATATATTCATAATCCTGCCCAAATCCTGTAATCTCCATGACAACCAGCTTCACTGCACAAGGATGAGAGGGAAAGTCATGCAAAGTGCCTTTCTTTCTTTCTTTCTTTCTTTCTTTTGGGAAAAGAGCTTCTTTGCCCAATTATGATTTCCTCTCTTTTACCAAAGCAGTTACTCCAGTGATCTGCTTGCCCCATACAGCCTCATGTTTCTGAGGGTACGTGCATGTGTGCGTGCATGTGTGTGTATGTCTATGTGTGACACTG